>NC_092686.1:37664168-37971996 GCF_964275005.1 Diadema setosum
GGCAACTGGAGAGAGGAAGAGAAAGAAACAACATTCAAAATTGCTGTTTTGCACAAAGAACTGAGGAATAAAACAATTACTAGTACACGAACTACACAACGCAGCACACCACAGACACACGAGCACGGACAATACAGACAAGATGCCTACTTCGGATAGGAAGGGGATGCAGACCTACATGAGTTATAGGTTCAATACATAAAAAAAAAAAAAAACAAGATGAAGAACAAGAGAAAAATCACCAATAAAGAGAAAAATTACGATTTTTCATATTGTATTTCTTACTTTCCTTGTAAGATTTACTTCCTTCAACTTTTCATAATTATTATATGAATCAAAATTATTTTCAGCGAAATGTATGAATAAATATCAGATTACAATGTACGTGATTTAAGGAGAAACAAATAAATGTGTACATTAATTCTACTACCAAAATATGTTGCATTATTATTAGAAATTATGGATTTTCTTTCCTATACCTTCTTCATTATATAGAACCAAAAATAATAGAGCTAGCCAAATGCTGATATGAAGACATAGTTAAGTTGGAAGTTTCGTGTTAGATTATGGCAGTATCCAGGCGTGTCGTGGTAGGGGGAGGCGGACTTTGCACATTTTCAGCATCTTCTTGAAAATATAACTATGACAATAACATGTCCATTTCCACCAAATGTGTATACACCCCTTTGGTAATGGAATCCCACTTTGTTTGAAGGGGCACCTAGTCCATAGGTCTCAACATAAGGGACTGTTTGAAGAAAACACATGCATATCTTCTTCAGAACCATAAGTAACAGAGCTGATGCAATGCTATGTATTAGATAAAATTCACAATTTTATCAGGAAATGCAAACTTCATTCCTCATGCTTCCACTTTTCCTTTTATTTTATCTCTGCTTTCCTTCATGATGATTTCCTTGTCTTTCATGTGCAAAGTTAGCCATAATTAATGATGAATCAATTAGTATGTTTTCGAAAGTGATTTGATTATTTGTCTAATACAGAAACAGCAATAAATGAAATGAAAAGAATTGCTCATATAGGACCCTGAAAGCATCTGCAGCTTCGCGTTCATGACGTGTATAATTATTGAAGGTAATAGGTATTGTGTCTGCTCCATGTAATGTGTGGTTTATTGCGCATGATTGTTCTCGAAAACATGCACCCATAAAATATCCTGCATGCAGAAATGATCATGCCTATTGTGATTGTTAAAAGTAGAAACATTTTACAACTCACTGTGAGAAGGAAAAATTGGTATATCGAAAAACTATTGTAGAAGTTTGTACAAGTACGAGTATCATATTGCTGCTTAAAGTCATACAAGACACTCGCACATCACGCGTCAACAATACATTAACACTCACATACATCAAGGTATACATAATAGATTATATACAAAACCAAATTATGAAAAGATGACATTTTTCACTTCTTAAATGTGTAAATGAAGGTTTCCAGTGTGATGGAGCTGTGATGTTTTAAACACATACATGTACCTGTCATTCCATCCCCATTTTAATGCCATTTATTTCCTCATCTCCCCATCTGTCATTCACCTCTTTTCTTATAATGCCTCTTAAAAAATAAGCACACTTCATACACAATGACAAGAGTTTAGGGAAGAAAACAATGATATTCATTTATGACAAGTTGAGATATAAGCATGCAGAATGAATGTTACTTGTTCTATTTTAAAACCATGGCAGATAAAATAAAAGTGAGTGGTGAGTGAGCAGACCCATAAACGTATTCAAAACCACAGGTGAGGCTCGATATACGCGAGACACATTTTCAGAAGCCTAGGCATGGAGTTACACTTTAAGACCGTAACAGTTGTCCTCTCTGTATGTAGGATGTTGTTCGTTACTGCGAAGGTTGTTTACGTCACACGTGGGTTCTTTAACCCGAATATGAAATAAGGTTCGTTATTCCGAAACACAAAAAATCCGTTTACCTAGATGTTTGTTAATCCGAACAATTCCGAGGGTTCGATAATCAACGATTTAAAAAAGGCATAGCCCAATGACATTTTCTTTTTTGCCTTTGAGGAACCTCTTATATTAATCTTTCCTACGCCATGCGTGACTCATCCTCATGATTATATTTACAAAGCGGGGCTATGAAGGATGAGAATATATATTTTTTTTTCATCGATGATAGTATTACACATTACAATCAAGGGCGTACCGAGGGGGGTGTTTTGGGTGTTCAAACACCCCCTTGGGCAAAAGGGAGGTGTTTGGGCTATTCAACACCCCTCTTCAGCAATGCTTAGATGTTGACAAATGAAACAAAAGCTGTCTTTACCGCTTTTATTTCCGTTTTGAATTCCGCCTTTCCTTTCTTTTGCGTTCATTTTTTTTTCTCTCTCTCTCTTTCTTGTTTAAATGTTTGTGTGGATGATGATACATTATGGAGTTACATAATAATATTATCATACGCACTAAAGAACTCGTGTACAGTACGTGTTAATACTACGTTACTGCACCGCGCGCGAAGCTGACGCGCAAACAGTAGACATTCCCGATCCCTGCTTTGCTTCTGACCGAATCGCGAAGATACATTGCGCATAATAGTCACCGTTTACCGGTAATAGGGAGCTTTAGATTTTAGACGCGGACGTTCAAAGGAAAAAAAAAAAAAAAACATAGTCTGAGCGTGCGCAGTAACTTCATGTGCGCTACCGCGCACGCTCAGACCATGTTTTTTTCCCTTTGAACGTCCGCGCGACTAAAATCTAAAGCTCCCTATTATACCGTACGCGGTACCGTAAATTGTGTATGATGCGTAATATTATGTGTGTACAATGCATGCTGCGCTGCAGCCTATTATATGCACATTGCATGCTATGTATCAACTACCAACAGTGGCGTATCGGGGGGGGGGGGGGGGGGCAAGGGGGCACGTGAAAAAAAAAAAAAACGAGGAAAAAAAAAAAAGAAGAAAATAAAAAATCTCGCCCGGACGGGGGGAAGGAGAATGGGGGGGGGGGGGGGGCAGAAAACCAAATCAAACAAGATAAAAACAAAACATGAATTCCATGAATTCCATGTTTTGTAACGCTGAAATATAAAAATTTTCGGCTCGCTCGCTGCGCTCGCTCGCCAAAATTTATCAAAAAAAAACCAAAACAAAACAAGAAGAACAAAACGTAATGATGACATGGAAATATAAAAATTTCGGCTCACTCACTCGTAGTAATTCAGAGTATTTTTCCAAGTCCTTAGTTTGTTGGCATAAGTGGTTATGAAGCCGTCACTACATCTTGATTAGAATATTGTAAGATTTAATAACCAAAAAATGACAAGAATTCCATGTTTTGTAAGGTGAAATACAAAAATTGTCGGCTCGCTCGCCAAAATTTATCAAAATTTATCAGAATTTATATCACCCTCAAAAAAAAACAACCCCTTTTCAGTGCTCGAAAAAGCATATCAAGTGGACTTTTTTGAAGTCCCTATACCGGGATGGGATTGGGGTTGAACACTGTTGGTATAAATCGTTATCTATAAGACCGTCACTATATCTTGATTAGAATTGTCATTTGAAGATTTAATAACCAAAAATGACAAGAATTCCATATTTTGTAAGCTGAAATACAAAAATTTTCGGCTCGCTCGCTGCACTCGCTCGCCAAAATTCTTCAATATCTATAACATTCAAAAAACCCTCAAAAGACCCCTTCTATATAAGTGCTTGAAAAAGCACATCATGTGGACTTTTTTTAAGTCCCTACCGGGATGGGGTTGGACACTGTTGGTACAAATCGTTATCTATAAGTCCGTCACTATGATTAGAATTGTAATTCGAAGATTTAATAACCAAAAATGACAAGAATTCCATGTTATGTATAAAGCTGAAATATAAAAATTTTCGGCTCGCTTGCTGCGCTCGCTCGCCAAAATATATCAAAATTTAGGGTAGCCTATACATTTAAATCACCCTCAAAAGACCCCTCTTAAGTGCTTCAAAAAGCATTTATCATGAGGACTTTTTAAAAGTCCCTACCGGGATGGGGTTGGGGTTGAATACTTTTTCAGAAATTAGGGGCGCAATTTTCGCGCTTGCCACGGGCGCCGTTTTCCCTAGATACGCCACTGACTACCAAGTACAGTCAGTATAGTAGCCTACTGGAAGCAGCAAGCTCTGGAAGCTCTGGGAGTAGCAAGTTACTAGCTACTCAATGTAATTAGTAATAGCACATGGACTTGGTAGTCTTTAGTAATAGTAGATATGAATTTTTGTCCCCGCCGAACGAGTTCGAGCAGGGGACTATGAAACGGGCTCCGTACGTGTGTGTGTCCGTGTGTCCGTCCGTCCGTCCGTGTGTCCGTCCGTGTGTCCGTGTGTGCGTCCGTGTGTGATCAAAATCTTCAATTTGCTACTTCTCTGTCATTTATGAGCCAATTTTGATTCTGTTTGCTTTATATGATAGCACTACATGGGAGCTTTGAAACTTCTACACAGAATTTCAGTCGTGACCTTTGACCTTGACCTTTGACCTATATTGTACATTTTGCTACAAAATGCTACTCCTTCGCCATTTCTAACCTGATTTCGATTCCGTTTGCTTTATGTGATGGCACTAGGTGAGGGCTTCAAAACTTCTACACAGAATTTTGACCTTTGACTTCTTTGACCTTTGACCTTGATTTTTTGACCTATATTGTACATTTTGCTACAAAATGCTACTCCTTCGCCATTTCTAACCCGATTTCGATTCCGTTTGCTTTATGTGATGGCACTAGGTGAGGGCTTCAAAACTTCTACACAGAATTTTGACCTTTGACTTCTTTGACCTTTGACCTTGATTTTTGACCTATATTGTACATTTTGCTACGAAATGCTACTCCTTCGCCATTTCTAACCCGATTTCGATTCCGTTTGCTTTATGTGATAGCACTAGGTGAGGGCTTCAAAACTTCTACACAGAATTTTGACCTTTGTCTTCTTTGACCTTTGACCTTGATTTTTGACCTATTTTGTACATTGGCTACAAAATGCTACTCCTTCGCCATTTCTAACCCAATTTCGATTCCATTTGCTTTATGTGATAGCACTAGGTGAGGGCTTCAAAACTTCTACACAGAATTTTGACCTTTGACTTCTTTGACCTTTGACCTTGATTTTTTACCTATATTGCACATTTTGTTACAAAATGCTACTAACGGCGGGGACATATGTTACGCACCGCGTAATTTCTACTTTTCCTTGTTTCAATGACTGAAAGTTAAAACTGAAAGATTACTGAGTGTGAGTGTACAAACTATTGTGGTTGGATGACTTTATTGCGCCTAAAATTCATTAGATATCTAGGTCTAGGAACAGTGGCGTAACTACGGGGGCATGGGGGGGGCACGTGCCCCCCCCCCCCCCCTCCCCATCCGCTGATTAAGAAAAAAAGAAAAAAAAGGAAAAAACAAAGAAAAAAACAAAAAACCTACGAAAATGGTAATTCATGGGTTAGTAAACTGCTTTTGAAATCGATATGAAAGGATATGAAAAGAAAAAAAATTTATATTTTTCTAAGATTTCTTTCAACCATATAATTAAAGAGGTATAACATTGTTCAAAAAGCCCGGAAACGACAAAAGATTGTGATTCAGCGTGATTCCTGGTTGGCATTTTGAATACAAGCAGGATGTGCGCAGTGTACTCAGAATATCAGAATGGCAAAAAGAGTCGCTGCAATGTTGCGCAATGTTTGATAGGTTGTACCAGCTATCAAAGCTTGATCATTGATTTTGCAGTGTTGCTTTACATACTAGTCTATGCCTTGCATTGCCAATAATAAGACTTGACCTTGGCTATTTCCTAACTTTTCCATCTATATGAAACACACACACTCACAAACACAAACAAATTAGGGGATGCTCTATATAAAGTGCAGATTATGGACATCCTTCTCCCGCTTGGTCACTTCGACGCCCCCTCGCTGGTCATACCTCCCCCAATTATGAACATAAACCGACACCCTTGACTACCAGTGGCGGATCCAGGGGGCGCACCGGGCGTCCCCTCCCTCCAATGCGAAAAAAATATACATGTAGCTACAAACGACAGTTTTTGGACGGTAAAATGTCAAAATTTTCAAGCTCGCTCGCTTCGCTTGCTCGCATTTTAACCGTTATGCCATTCTCCTGATGTTACTGCCAGTAATTGCCAGCAGTTGCGCCCGGTGCGCCCCCCCCCCCCCCCGAATTTCCAAAGCGAAAAAATATAGCTACAAACGGCAGTTTGGGGACTGTAAAATGTCAAAATTTCCAAGCTCGCTCGCTTCGCTCGCTCGCATTTAATCATTATGCAATTCTCCTGATGTTGCTGTCAGTAATTGCCAGCAGTTGCGCCCGGTGCGCCCCCTCCCCTTAATTTCTTAAGCGAACAAATATAGCTACAAACGGCAGTTTGGGGTAATGTCAAAATTTTCAAGCTCGCTCGCTTCGCTCGCTCGCATTTTAACCGTTATGCAATTCTCCTGATGTTGCTGTCAGTAATTGCCAGCAGTTGCGCCCGGTGCGCCCCCTCCCCTTAATTTCTAAGGCGAAAAAATATAGCTACAAACGGCAGTTTTGGGACCGTAAAATGTCAAAATTTTCAAGCTCGCTCGCTTCGCTCGCTCGCATTTAACGTTATGCAATTCTCCTGATGTTGCTGTCAGTAATTGCCAGCAGTTGCGCCCGGTGCACCCCCTCCCCTTAATTTCTAAAGCTAAAAAATATAGCTGCCAACGGCAGTTTGGGGACTTAAAATGTCAAAATTTTCAAGCTCGCTCGCTTCGCTCGCTCGCGTTTAATCGCCAGCAACTGCCAGCAGTTGCACCCGGTGCAACCCCCTTAATTTCCAAAGCAAATACATATATATATATATATATATATATATATATACATATATTATTATATATAGCTACAAACGGCAGTTTGGGGACTGTAAAATGTCAAAATTTTCAAGCTTGCTCGCTTCGCTCGCTCGCATTTAATCGTTATGCAATTCTCCTGATGTTGCTGTCAGTAATTGCCAGCAGTTGCGCCCGGTGCGCCCCCTCCCCTTAATTTCTTAAGCGAAAAAATATAGCTACAAACGGCAGTTTGGGGTAATGTCAAAATTTTCAAGCTCGCTCGCTTCGCTCGCTCGCATTTTATCGCCAGCAACTGCCAGCAGTTGCACCCGGTGCAACCCCTTAATTTCCAAAGCAAATACATATTTATATATATATACATATATTATTATATATAGCTACAAACGGCAGTTTGGGGACTGTAAAATGTCAAAATTTTCAAGCTCGCTCGCTTCGCTCGCTCGCATTTTATCGTTATGCAATTCTCCTGATGTTGCTGTCAGTAATTGCCAGCAGTTGCGCCAGGTGCACCCCTCCCCTTAATTTCTACACTCTTAGAAAAAAAGGTTCTTTTGCGCACCATTAAATGGTTCTCAGCACTGTCACAATAGCGACACCCTTTTAGGTGCTCGTGAGAACCTTTTTGAAATGGTGCTTGTCGGCACCTTTTGCAAAAGGTGCCCATTAGAACCTTTTTCCCGATGAAATGGTGCTCGTGAGTACCATTTAAAAGGTGCCCATGGGCACCTTTTTGACTAAAGATGGGCACCTTTTTGACTCTTTTCAAAAGGTGCTCATGGGAACCATTTCATTAGAAAAGGTTCTAATGGGCACCAATGTTAAAAGGTGCCGACAGGCACCATTTAAAAAAGGTTCTCACAGGCTCCAAAAAAGGTGTCGCTATTGTGACAGTGCTGAGAACCATTTAATGGTGCTCAAAAGAACCTTTTTCTTCTTTCTTAGAATGTAGTATGTCTATGTGAATTGATGTCTATGTATTTTTGGTGTGTTTCACATGCAGTGCTGGTAAGGTGCTTCACTGGCACCATTCTTAAAGGTACATTACCTATCTGCATTGAAAATGTGCATCACAAACTCATTTGAAATGAAATGAATTCATCTGAATTTCATCTCATCAGTCAAACATACGTTCAAAACATGTATATTAGCAATACATTAGCATGTCATACATTATCATTGACACTGGAAAAAAAAAAGAGCAAGGATAACACACCCATGCACACACAGTTTCACAAGCATGAAAGCATGTACAATTGTACATGACATTCACCAATATTTTTTTCATGAAACATTACTCAATAATTGAAAACCATAGAAATTTGCTCTTTCACAAATTCGCAGAAATGTATTTATTCACCTTAACTTTTACAATCTAAAGGTGAGGTTTGTATTTGTCATGTTATTATCTGTCAAATATTCTTAACAAAATATTTTCATTTGTTCACTAATTCTTTTTCCACAATATTTGTCATTTGTGTACCGAGCAGTTCTTGAAACACCATCACACATCTCTGTACAGATGATATGAAATAGCAAGAGGTGCATCAGGCTTTGGAAATACATAACAAAATTTTTAATTCTCTGTGAAATAATTCCTGCATGGATGAGATACAGTAATTGTGTCAGTCTTAAGATAGGCAGAAGTCAAGTACATTACTTAAGTAGTATGAGGAACTTTTTCCACATGTTTGCTAGTTTGTTCGGTGTTGTTGTTTTTTTTTTTCTTTTAAAGCATAATTGTCCTAAAAGCAACTACATGTACAAAGGACAGGAAAACAATTCCATTAAACAGGACCTTTGGTATTGTCACAGAAAACATACATTATATTGCTGGTATGATACTTGGGATAGGATAAGCTTTACACTTCTTCACTTCACATTCATAACGTCGAGTACTTGAATCAACTTATCTTTGTTTGTATACGAGTGACCTTTTTTGTTGTTGTTCTGCAATTTGAAAGCACCATGGACACATCTATACAACTGCAAATACAAGAAGAGTATCAATTCAGGTTAATCATGACTTCTGACAATTTACAGCATGTCCTACGAAAAAAAAAAAAAACACACACACACACACACACACACCCAAAAAGAAGAAAAGAACACATTGTTTATAACGTGAAGGATAACAAGAATCCCAAGGGGAAAAGAGCTAGGATACCACACCCACACAGTTTCACAAGCATGAATGAACAAAATTCCTCAACCATGATCTAAAATATGTAACATTTGGAATCAATAAAAATTTACACTTTTTTTTAAAGCAGAGCAACAAATTCATTAGAGTAAACTATATATGATGCAGGCCTAAAGCTGAGGTTTGAATTTGCTGTCCTATAACCTGCCTATGACAATAATAATTATGTTGTTAGCATTTGTCATTTTGTTCACCAAATTTGCCAACAGTCTTCTATACACCACCACCACATACATGTACATTTTGTATGTCTGCAAAAGCAATATAAACTGGTGACAAGAGGTGCATCAGTGCTTTGAAATAAATCACATAATCTTCAATTCTCTACACAATACGTAATTCCTGCGTGGGTATAAATGCAATAAGTTTTACCAGTCTACGTGCAAACTTTAAAAGTGTGCAGAAATCGACCACACAATGACTGGAGAAGTATAAAGAGCATTTTCCGTTTGTGCTTTTAAAATTTAGAACTATGAATGACTCCACTTCTCAGATTGGCATCTGGTCTGATCTCATTACGTCTACCCCCCTCCCCCAACACAGTTGATTCAAAGCTGTTAAATGCAAATTATAGTGAAACATTATCACTGGTACATTGTAAGTTGCAAATGAAGAGTTTGTTTGCAAAAACCGATAAGTCCATAGTTGCCAAATGGAGATATTTGCGATTAAAGGTCAAGAAAAATAAAGAGAATAATAAAAAAAAATCTTTGCTTCTTTTGACCATAACTTTAAAAATGTACCTTTATATGTAGTGACCAATATATCATTTAAAAGGTATTATTTTGTACTTTATGACAGAGACCGTACTTCAAAATCTTCAAAAATGGACTTTATCGGTTTTTGAGAACAAACTCTTCAAATACTGTATTGGGATCATAACAAAACATATGTGACCCTCCATCACACAAACCAACAAAAAGTCGCCTGACATGAATATTTGGTTGACGGCAGATTCTGAATGAGCAGCTATAAAATACACTACAAGTCAATGCAAACGGACTTACCTACCCTATGATACATATTTCTCAAAGGTTTCTCTGGCAGCATCAGTGTTTTTTCTTTGACTCAGCTCATTCTTGGCTAGCGTAGGTTTCTGATCGATGCTGTCAACGGGCTATTGGGCTAAAATTGTCATTCTGATCGATGTATTCTTTTGGTCACCCAGATCATTCTTGACTAGCCCAGGGTTCTGTTTGATGCTGTCAACGGGCTATCACGGGCTGTCATTCTGATCGATGTATCATCTTAGCCACACAGCTCATTCTCGACTAGCCCAGGCCCGGGTTCTGGCTGATGCTGTAAATGGGCTATCCCGGGCTCTTATTCTGATCGATGAATTCTTGTGGCCGCCCAGCTCATTCTTGGCTAGTGTTAAGCCTACGGTTCTGGCCGATGTTGTCAACGGTCTGTCACAGGCTGTCTCTCTGATCAATGTAGAGTCTACCTTTTTCCCTAACCGCACCAGCGACCCAAACACGTACGTTCTGCTTCATCGTGTCGGCCGGAGTTTCTTGTTCCCTGGTTTCTGTGCATGTTGGTGTGTCCACTTCCCTGACATATGAATTGAAAGAAACAATAGACCTACACCGAGTTAATAAAACAAAGTCATGCTATAATTCGATAAACAGAACACGGCATTACATGACGTGACTCCTTACTTAGAACAAGCCTGAAAACATACTGAAGAGATTTTGACCTAACAGTTTATAGGCCTACTGGGCTGTAGACAGACCTCTATTGGCTCTAAACGTTAACAATGACGGTTATATTTTTATACTAAAGTTATAGAACAAAAGTTATATTGCATGTAGAACGGTTACCGTATTAGACCTTACCCCGGGGCGCTCCTTGTACACAGTACATTTGCGTTCGGCGTTCGGGCTGTGTTTCGGAGTTAGCAGACTCTATTATTAATAGGCATAAACGTTACATGCAGGCCTAGCTAAGTAACTTAGCCCGGCCCAGTCGTGTATAAAAACATGACAGCCATGCTCCAGCCCCGCACGGCGTCTGTTCGGGCTAGCCCATGGGCCATTGCTATGCCAAATTTCTAATTGTAAAGTGTTAGGCCTAACATGTTATTGTTAGATCTGGATCTACTGTACCTGGAAAACATTACACAAGATAGCAGCTTCGATCAAATTAGATCTAACATTAACGTTAGGATCTAGCTAACCGTTAAAGGTTAATCACTGACTGAAAACGAAAACTGAGTGATGAATCTAACTTGTTAACTTGATTTTGTACCAACGACTGTCATCTAAAAATGAGATAAAACCACATTAAAACTAAAAATCTTACCTATTCTCCTAAATTGTGATGACTGCAATGGCGAAAATGGAATTGACAGTGACACGTTTCCAGTCCACTTCAGACAAAATTAATGTCTAACGTTACCGGGTGCCGTTCGTTTGATGGGTGTGATACTGGTGATGCATATAGACCTAACGTACTATAGCCGTCTGCTGCTGCTATTCATGCATGGTATTGCATTGGCACTCTCCTGCCGCTGTGGTGGTGGTAGGTTTGCATAGGCGCAGGCAGGCAGCACAGGGCTAAATATAGCCGTGGCGCGTGCCGCGGCGGTTACATAGTCCTACAGTGCAGTACTACTATGTGTACGTCTACGCGTACGTGTACGCATATCTGATCGAGCGCTAAAATTGGATCGTGGCAGCTGTCAGTTGGCACGCAGCCAAGAGAAGTCATTAGTCTACGATAAAAACAATATGTACTTTTTATTATCACAGCAGTAGAAACACATACAATATTTTTGTACCAATACCACAGTTTTGGTTTAAACTTACATCTGGCATTCGAATATACAACAAGGGGAAAAATGAAAGTGGACCTAAAGATATTGTTTGACCTACAAGAGTACCACAAATAACACTCGGGAACTGGGTCGCATACTAGCAAATGGTGACGAACGGAACCATTTCGATTGGGAACCATTTATAGGTGCTCATCGGAACCATTTTGTGAGAACCATCTGATGAGAACCATTTTGGAGCCGACGAGAACCATTTGAGAACCTTTTTTTCTTAGAGTGTAAAGCGAAAAAATATAGCTGCCAACGGCAGTTTGGGGACTTAAAATGTCAAAATTTTCAAGCTCGCTCGCATTTAATCGTTATGCCATTCTCCTGATGTTACTGCCAGCAGTTGCACCCGGTGCAACCCCCTTAATTTCCAAAGCAAATACATATATATATATATATATATATATATATATATATATATATAAACGGCAGTTTGGGGACTGTAAAATGTCAAAATTTTCAAGCTCGCTCGCTCCACTCGCTCGCATTTAATTGTACAGTTATGCAATTCTGATGTTGCTTCCATGAGGTGCGCCCCCCCCCCCATGTCTTGACCCACGGTACGCCACTGAACACCCCCCTCTAAAAAATCCTGGGTACGCCTATGATGGTAAAACAGGGTTAGATCCTCCTCCTATTCCTTCTTCTCCTTCTGTTCTTCCACATCATCATCACCATGCTCTCACACACTCACACACTAGTTATGATAATTATGTTCGTGTATTGTTCTATGTATGTACCTTATATCCCCCCCCAAAAAAAAAAATAAAAATACAACGGTCCCCTCTGCTTTAAAACATAGTACATTAATCCAAATACAATATCTGAAAACATAATTTATTACCGACATCGAGAGAAAACCCCATCCGATTTGCTTCAGTGGTCAAGGAGAAATGAGGATTTTTGTCGAGCATGTCAGGAATTCCTTCCCTCCAAGTTTTGTCCATTGTGTTCGCACATTGATATGCAATTCCAAGAGCATCCAGTGCCAAACTTGGAAGAATCAGAACCATGACAAGTTTTAAAACTATTCACATTTTCTCTGTGAACATTTAACCAAACTGAATGGGATTTTCTGCAAAATGTAGGTAAGATGTTATATTTTTAGACCCTGAAATAGCATTCAGGCTGTTTTATCGTATTTTATCGGATTGCGAAAATCCGATTGTAATTTTTTGGGGAACATACTGTATGCAGAACTTGACATTAGCGGTGGCCTGATGGGCCCACTAAAAGTTGATATCATGCCACCAAATTTTTTAAAAGGTTTGGTGGCCCGGTGGGGCAACTCGAGATTCAAAATGGAATCGTATATTGTGTCTTAATTGGGCCAATATATCTTTTAATGGGTCCGCCAGAATGTCACATTTAAAGATTTTAATGGCCCATGGGCAACCAGAGAAAAAAAAAAATAGTGTTGAGCGCTGATATATGTATTTGTTAGTTCATATGTTTTGTCAGTCTTCATGGTTTTCATTATTGTATTCTTGAGTTTTTAAATCAAAGATAAGTGAAGTTGTCATTGGGGAATGTTGTATCAAAGTCATAGCGATTACAGCAGGCAAGAGGTTATGTGGTAGCAATCAAAGTGTTATAGGTTTTCAGGTAATGAATATTTAGCACATTTTTTCATCATTGTTTTAGCTGTCTCATATTCGATATCTATAGTTTTCAGTAGTGTCACTGGTGTCTATAATGGTACACTCTAAAAACGCAAATGTTGAATCAATATTTAAAAGGGCCGAGGAGTGACAGCATTTTTTGAAGTGTTGCATCCAACTTTTAAAATAACATTTTAAATGTTGAATCTAGCAGGAAAACCAACACTTTCAAAATGTTGTCACTCCTCGGCCCTTTTAAATGCTAATTCAACATTTGTGTTTTTAGAGTGTATAGTGTCAGGTTAACAGAAATATTAAGCAAGGCCTGCCTGACACTAGTGTTGCAATCCCGGATGAATACCGCCATCTTTTTTTTTATCATCTTCCTCCTCTTTTTCTTTTTCTTCTTTGTCATCATCTTTGTCATCTTCTATGAATTGGTCCATGTCTTCTTCTTTTTCTTCTTCTCCTCTTCCTATTCCTCCTTCCATCCTTCCATGTTATTATAGTTGCAATAATTTACTTAATTTTTTATATGTTACTACTGCTCTATAAATCCTATCGTTAATGGTATCATGATTGCCAATGTCAAAACCATTTCATTTTTGTATGTGCAGAGCTGCACCAGCCTACAAATCCATAGTGACCCTTGCTGGTGAAAGAGGGTGTGGCAAGACGTCCTTGGTAGCCAACTGGGTCAGGGAATTCCAGAGTTCACACCCGAATGTCAAGGTGTTGACTCACTACATGGGGTCCAGTGCCCTCAGCACGGACATCCGCAGCTTCCTTCACAGGGTGACCTTCGAACTCCGTGGCCAGTATGGAGGTAGGGTACTGGAATTCTGTTTTTATCGAAATTTATTAATTTTTAGGTTTTTATTTAACCCGCGAGAGAACAGGAAAATCATTGAATTTAGAACATGTTAAATTGCATATTGACATCCTGCCGACTTGTCTATTCTGATGTCTGATACATTTACTTCGTCGCATGCTTTGCAGACATCCGCAACTTGTGTTTTTAGCTTTTTGACACTATATTTGTTATACATTTTAGTCTGTATATGATAGAATGTGCACTTATAGATAGAATAGATGGATAGAAAAAATATATTAAATCAACTAGCTTTATTACAGTAGTTTGAATCATATACGCTGATATGATGTAAAATTATATAAACAGTCATTATAAATGATCTGTCCACACAGTTCATTTGCATTGTGCTGTTGTACCGTCCACATGTCTGTTTTTGTCTTTGTCAGACAGAAAAAATAACAACAACAACAACAACTAAATGATAATTATATAAGCTCCATATTCTGTAGTTGTTACCCAACTAATGTGACGGAAAAAAAGACTAATATATTGTTGTATTACCTGTGTAGTCACCAAACCCAGTTTTGATCAATGTTGATGCTCACATTTTGTCCTATCGAGAGATGAATTTCTTTCCTTCATTGCATTGTGTATATCGTAACAGGAGATAGTCTGGCCGAAATGGATGGAGACTCGGAGGAGCTGTCCAGCTTCCACCGCATCTGCAAGGCCTTTGTGGCCGCCATCGCCATGAGACCATGCATCCTGGTCCTGGATGCTATTGATGAGCTGGGAAGCACAATGGGCATGGGTGTCCACCAGGTGAGGATTTGGGTTCCCTCATGCAGTGAGACAGTGCTCTCTACTTACATTGTTGAGCAGGTATAATATGAGGAGGTATAATATGAGATCCCGCCAGCGCATGCGCCAACAATATTCAAAGCAATAGTGTGCCCACAGTCACAAGAATCAGGAAATAAAACTACGAGAACTTACTGAAGTTTGAGTAATCCCAGGGAGGGAAGAGGGGGGCATATTATACCTCCCCTAAAATTACTTATTAAAATAAATCTCAAACTTCGAACGGTAAGTTTTCGTTTAATCTTTCTATTTTAATCCGTAGTTCTCCGTACGGGATATATGAGAGTTCAAAGACACTGTGGGTACATTGACATGCAAAAGATGTGTATCAACTGATACCATCAATAGAAAGATTAGACACACTATAAAATCAAATCACCTGGTGTGGCTGTTAATCTGGTCAGTTCAACCAGCAGGTAAATGTCTTTACTCTCAGGTAGTGTTTACTGCATACTACATTGTAGATATGTTGGCATTCAGTGCCCCAACACAGCCATATCAAATGTTTGTCTTTCTAAGGGCTTGTTGTAATATTTGCGGAATGTGTTTTTTCCCGAGACCAGCCGGCTTTGCTTAGAATCTCATCGACCGAAACCTCCACTCCTCTTTGCGGCAGAGGTAGCTGCCACTCTTGTTGAGTGAGGCTTGAAAATGTCCGTATCAATTCCAGCTGCGGACATCGTGGTACGGAGCCATCGCGAAATCGTTTGTCTTGTCATGTGCTTGTGTGGTTTACGGTAGCTAATGAAGAGTCGCTTTTCACTTTCTCTATAGTTGCTCGGTACGTCGGACATACTGGTGCAGATACCGAAGCACACACAAGCGCCTGTCAGCTGGATAGGCTTTCAATTTAATATGTCTGCAACAACTTTTATTTCTCGGCTTGTGTTGCTTTAGCAAAGTGTCAAAAGAAAAAACAACAGAACTCTCTTTCAAAATCATGTTGTCCAGAGATAAAAGAGATAGAGATTGCACCCTTTGTGCAGTGACAAGCGCCATTAACATGACCACCTTTAGCGTCAGTTGCATAAGTGAAAGTGAGTTTGCTGGCGACATTTTTCGGAGATAGTTTAACACCACTTTAACATCCCAGATGTGACTGTATCTTGCTACTTGGGGGTCTAAGCTGGAAAACTCCTTTGAAAAACTGGCAAATCACGGGATGTGATCCCACTGTGTGAGAACAATCAAGCACCACCAGAGTAGATAGAGCACTTCTTGCTGTATTTAAACAACTGTAACTCGCTCCTTGTTGGTGAAACAACTCTGTGAAGAAATCCAAAACCAGGCTTGCGGTGGTGTGAATGATGTCAACCCGTCTGCGTCTGCAGAAATCTTTCCATTTTTTAGTGTAGACTCCATATTGTGTCTTGGTTGAGGATCTCCAAGATGCTGAAATAATGTCAACTGTCTTGTCACTCAGCCCTGTGTTTTTGTACTGTCTCCGCATATCCTGCAACATAATAATTCAAGACGGTCATTAAGAGGATGTGGGGTATTGGAGACTGGCAGCTTTTAACAGATCTCTGCTCTTTTTCAGGCAGAGGGGCTCCCCAACTATTAGCCCTTTAAGTCGTGGATACCAAGCTTGTGTAGGCCAATTAGGAACAACTACTAGCCCTGTTGCTTTATCTGCCTGTACCTTTTGTAAGCATTTTGCAACTAGAAAGGCGGGAAGGCATAAGACTTCAGCGGACCCCAATCTGTCAGAAAAGCATTGACTGAGTCTGCTTCTGGCTCTGGATACCATGAGATATATCGAGGTACTTGTGCATTCAATCTCGATGCAAAGCGATCAATGTCAGGGGTACCAAAATGATCCACAATATCTTTGAACACCTCTCTGTCAAACATCCATTCTGATCTGTCATTAAATTTTCTGGACATGGTATCTGCCTCTGTGTTAAGCCGCCCAGGGAGGTGCTCTGCAGTAGCCATATATTCCTCTCAACGCACCATCCCCAGATCCTACATGGTACCTCATCAGTCTCTAAATTTACATCCTCCCATATTGTTTAAATATGCCACAGCTGTGGTATTGTCTAGTCTGATTAATATGTGCACATCATGCATATCTGCACAAAGGGCCATCAATCCAAACTCCGCTGCCAGAGTTTCCAGAAAATTAATGTCATTATTTCTTGCCCTGACCATTTCCTGTTCATTCCATCTTCCTTCTGTCTTCGTTTATGCGGAGGTCACTAGCACCCCATCCAGCCCCACTTGCATCAGTGCGTATCTCATGTTGCGGTCCTTTCCGCTGTATTGGGGCTTTAAATCCTTTCACATTAAGAATCCACCACCTTAGGTTCTGCTTAGCATTCTCAGATAAATGCATTGGACGGTCAAAATGACCCCTATTCCTCTTAAGAGCATTTATCTTATCCCTTTCTAGGGAGGGATAGTGGAGTGGGCCGTACTGAATAGCATGGGAATGTAGAAATGGTTTTCGCAATCACTCTGGCAACAATGCGGACTGATGGCTTATTCTGCCCAAGAAGGTCTGAACATGCCTCAATTATCTCTTCCTCCTTACTTTCTGGGAGTGAGATGGTCATTGCAAGGGAGTCCAAAGTAAATCCTAAGAATTGAATTACTTGGGTTGGTTGAAGTACTGATTTCTCAGGGTGAACAAGAAACCAAGCTGAGAAAATAAGCTTGTAGTTGCTTGAACCGCTTTATGAGTAAGCTCTGCATCTTTTCCTATTATGGTATCGTCCAAGTACTGTGACAACCACATGCTCTTCCTGCGGCAGGGAAACAAAAACTGGTTTGAGGAGTTTAGTGAATAATCTAGGGGCTGTGCTCAGACCGTTTGGGAGGACCTTAAACTGATACAACTGCGATTGCCATACAAACTTCAGGTATTTCTTATGGCTAGGGTGGATTGGGACAGAGTAATAGGCATCCTGGAGGTCGACTGAAGCAAGGAAACAATTAGACGAGATCAAATCCGTGGCTACGTGAATACCATCCATCTTGAAATGTTGGTAACTCATGTACTTAGTAAGATCAGACAGATTAAGAATTATTCTGAGGCTGCCATTTTTCTTAGGCCTCGTGAAAATGTTTGACGCAAATTCTCCACTTTCATGTGTACATGGTTCGATCACGTTCTTAGCCACAAGTTTTTGTGTTTCTTCCTGAATGGCTTCTCTTTCTTTGTTGTCTTTCTGACATTCAAAGATAGGATAGGATCTCGATGGTGGTCCCAGTTCTGGGTCAAACTAAAGTTCATACCCCTTTTGTATACCTTACAAAATGAACGGGTCGGATGTTATTTTGCACCACTCATCATAAAAATTGCTTCAGTCGACCTCCAACTTGAGCATTATGCATAGACTGAGGATTTGGATAGCTTACCTCTTCAAGGAAAGCTCCTGTTAGACTCTCCTTGGAGATGGGCCTGGCCCTGGCCTCTACTGTGAGGGGTGGGGCGGCGGTCTGCTCTTCGTGGCTGGAGGTGCCGCTTGGCGTCTGTGCGTCTGCCCCTGAAAACGTGCCCCTAAAAAAGGCCGATTTGAGGTCCCTGACTGTGGCGTATCCCTGTGGGATGTCCAGCCTGCATCTTGATATCTGTTGCGCGAATATAGGTGAAAACCGCGACGCCCTCGGAAATCTCTGTATTGTCCCCGCATGACACCTGCGGTGGCCTTTTGTTGTTCTTGTAGGTCTTTAACTTGTTTGGGCAAGTCATCTCCAAACAAAAATTTCCCAATTGGTGTAGAGGGTTTGCACAAATGCGTGAATCGTGAATTCATGTCAGGGCGGATGAGGTGTTTTCTGATGCAGCTCAGTTCAAACGTAGCATTGCTGAGAAGAGCAAGAGCATCTTGCTGCTGTTCTGAAAATATCCGTGGAGTCAATCGTGCGCATAAAGGCAACAAGACCTCTGGAGAGAGAGTGGTGAACCCGCTGGAGTTTCAAGTCTCTGCTTTTTGTGCCTGATTTTAAGTTCTCCCAAATAGGAGGATTAACTCTAGGTACATCAAGAGGCTGCAGTTGTTTGGGGAAGGATATTTCTTGGCAGTCTCTTCCAGAGAGTTTTCTTCCAATTCATGAGTAAGCATGTACGTGACTGATTGTGCGACATTGTCATCAACAGCCTCCCCAACCTCACTTGGGCGTGCAAATTTCGCGGCGAGAGAGGGCACGCTTGCATCAGGATCCATCTCATGTTCGTGTTCCCCTGTGGGGAAAGAAACAGTAGAACTACTCCTGTCTTCATTGTACTGATCATCATAATCACTGTCATGCTCTCTTTCACAGTCATATGCACCTCCTTGATAGGCAGAGCAGTGGGCATCGTGGCCCGCAGAGGCTGGCTGACGACGTGAGCTTGAAGCCGATCTGCCGCTAGGCGAGGGGGTAGACGGGAGATGGTCCATTACTTTTGCTAGCAAACCTTCCAGGTTCTGAAGTCTTTTCTCCATACTAGCAGTGTCCGAAGAACCCGCGGTAGCGGAAGAAACGCTCTTTCCTTTGCCACATTTCTCTTTTCCTTTACTTCCACCAGCTTTTGCCGTGGGCACTAACGAATGCGTCGCACTCGATTTGCTCTTCGTGCTGTCCGCGCCTGGCTTTGCCGGCGTCTGGGCCGAAGTTCCAGGGGCAGAGCGCGGCTGTGCCGGCCTCACCTCCGCTGCTGCATTCCCTTCTATGCGAGCTGATAAGTCCGAACAAACTGACGAAAATTTTCGTCTAAACAGTAGGAATATAATCAAAATCAGCTTCGCACATAAACTACTAGCATCCAAACAAAAACGTAGGAGCTTAGAAATAACGTCGATGTCAAGGGAATACGGCGATTGAACACGATTTAGAAAACTAGTCGGCGAGAGAGATTTTAGAACGGCGCCATATTGCGAGCGAATTGTTGGCGCATGCGCGAGCGGGATCTCATATTATGCCGTACGGAGAATTACGAATTAAAATATGGTATTTTGCAACCTACATCAGTTTTATGTATAGGTGTCTTTTGATACCACATTTTCCCACAAATGGGCCTTCTCTGTAGAACCACGATTGAGAATGCATCCATTGATTGCTCCCGTTCCAAATCCCTTCCTTGACAGGTGAAAGAGCTGAAATGGCTACCCGCAGTCCTCCCGCCACACTGCAAGATCGTCATCACCACAGTCCGCTCAGACCCGACGTATGAGTCGCTGTCTTGTCGCCAGGACAGCGAGGTCCTTATTGTGCCGCTTTTCACCAGCACGGAGGACAAGGCTGCCGTCATTAAGCAACACTTAGAGATGCACTGCAAATGCCTGGGTGCTGGCCACCTCGAGACCATCGTCAACTGCAAGATGAGCTCACGGCCCCTCTTCCTCACCATCGTGGCCAGCGAGCTGCGGGTCTGCGGCACCTATGACAACTTGTCGGCCCTCCTGGACCGCTATGTCAGTGCGCCCTCCTTCCGCGACCTCTGGAAACGCATCATCTCCAGGTGGACCCAAGAGTATGGATGGTGCACAGAAGGCAGACTGTCAGCTTCACATTCTGCCCCTATGCACACTGATGGTATTACTAAAGTGTACTTGGGCTTAATTCCATAGTGTACTTCTGTCGCTTTTAACGTGTCATTAAACACAATAAGATTGCTTCCTTCTTAGTGAGATACATGTAGTTGTTTGGGCATTATTTCTTGTGTTATAATTATAAAGGTTTTGCACATGCATCTTGCTTTATCATCCTGCTGTTTTCCAGCATGTAATTATATCTTCAGCTATTTCTGTTTTTATATAATCAAAATGCTATGCTGACGCGTGGGTTTGAGCTATAGATCTTAGGTCTGTAGGTGCAAAGAATACATGCTTCCCTGATGTAGAGCTGAGAATGCTGATGCTAGTTTGTGTTGGATGTGAGATTTGTTGATCCCTGCAAACTCTGGATAATTCCTTTCGAGTTGTCATTTATTTGTGCCTAGATATATCACGATCCTTGCAAATATCTGTGCTCCTAAGTTCTAAAGTGGAATTGCAATAGTAGAATCAAGCCGGAAGTGTAGAGTGGGAGGAGGTTAACCAATAGTTGTTCAGACAAGATGTGGCGTTGTCGCTCCCATGGTTGCCTGCCAATTAAATGTGTTAGTGATTCCTGATTAGCTACCACCAGGAAAGGTAAGTCTGAATCTCAAACTAAAACCTCAAAACTCATTCTTAAGCAACTAAATGTTTGTAGACATTTCTTTTTTTGATGCTGTCTGCAAATTTGATCGGGGCAGCATTCATGGAACTTGTCAGTAACTGGCAACTGCTATAAGCTACTGAAATCCTTTCATCTGATTGGCTGAGAGCAAATTTGTCAGTGAGAAATTACTGACCAGAAAAAAAAAAAGAAAACATGACGAAATGCCCCCCTGAAGTCAGTGATATCATGAACGAAACTTTCATTGCCATTTTGCTTTTCATTTTCTAGTTGTAATCAAGGTAACATTTTACCCCCTCCCCCCATCCATCTTCCCTCATCCCAACCCAACTCCCAGCCTTCACAGGATGGGTAGCAGAGACCCTGAGGCTCTTGGTCTGTTCCAGGCACGGACTCAGCGAAGCAGACATCCTGGCCCTCCTGGAGGAGATAGGATACCGCGGCCAGTCCAAGATCACCGGTTTTGACTTTGCCCTCTTCCGCTCGGCCGCCTCTGAAGCGCTGATGGAGCGGCCCGGGGGACTGTTTGGATTCTTTCACCAGGAAATGAGGGATGCTGTGCTCAATTCTCTCCTCGGAGGTAATGGTAATGATGGTGAAGACAACAAAAATGGTATACCACGTCCTGCTGCTACTAATGATTACAATGTTATCATCAAATCTATACTACCATTATCATCATAGTAAACTGCTTTCATAGTGACATACTGTTTGTGTAGCCACCGCTATGTACACATATGTTTGTATGTATGTATATATACTTACATAATTATATGTATATAATATATATACAGTTGTCCTAAAAACTATTCATACGCCATGGAAAATAACACTCCTTTTAAAATTCTTAATCTGGAAAAGTTATAATGTTGATATACCCTTCGTATCTTTTGTCTACTTATAGGTATGCACAAATCCAGGTGTGAGTTGGCTGAACCTCATTTGCATAATAATAGATATTGCCAAAAGTTATTTTTAGCTCATGTTTAAAATTATTCATAGCGAGCGAGCGAAGCGAGAG
The DNA here is from genome assembly GCF_964275005.1 of Diadema setosum. NCBI lineage: Eukaryota > Metazoa > Echinodermata > Echinoidea > Diadematoida > Diadematidae > Diadema > Diadema setosum. The sequence goes on from NC_092686.1 coordinate 37,686,499, forward strand.
AGCTTCAAAATTTTGACATTTTACAGTCCCAAAACTGCCGTTTGTAGCTATATTTTTCGCTTTGGCAATTAAGGGGGCGCACCGGGCGCAACTGCTGTCAGTCACTGGCAGCAACATCAGGAGAATGGCATAGCGGTTAAATGCGAGCGAGCGGAGCGAGCGAGCTTTAAAATTTTGACATTTTACACTCCAAAAACTGCCGTTTGTAGCTATATTTTCGCTTTTGTTTGTCCCACTTTTATGGGGGAACCACCCCCCCCCCCCCATCGACGCCTCTTCATAATATGAGGGTGCTTTTGTTAAGTGAAAGATCTGCTCCACACTCTTTGATGAATTAGGGAAATATACGTCAATAACAAAAGTGTAAAAAGTTTATCGAAAGGATCCTGTATAGCAGAACATTTGCATGTTTATGATTGCAATACAACGATCTGGTGCATAATTCTGGCGATATTTGGACAATATTTTCCATTAAGAAAGTTCGAGATTTGTCCTCATCTCGGGAATTGCTTGGGGGATAAAAAAGATTTGTCTGCCTAAACACATCCGTATAGGGGCGGGGCAAATGCCCCTTTGCCCCCCCCCCCCCCCCCAATAGATTCGACGCCCCTGATCTTCCCTGGGTATGCCCATCCATAGATGCATCCTGACTGAGTCATCAGTCACTGTCGTTTCTCAATAATGATTCAGGAAATGGAGGGGGTTCAATTATGGCGATATATTTTTTGTTATTGTTTGTTTTTTTGTTTGTTTTCGTACATATTTTGCAGATGGTCCCCAGTTACTCGCGTCATAGGATGTTTACATGTAGGCCTATGCTATTTGACGTTGTCAACGTCTGAGCCATACCTCGCAGTGTATGTCGATGTTACTTTCTTCGCGAGCGAGCGAAGCGAGCGAGCGCCTGAGAAAATTGTGTATACATTTTCCTACAAGATAGCATATATTGTTCAGCTCTGTTACCTGTCTGAAGGCCGGCGTACAAACGACATGCAATATGCCAAAATTGATACATATCACATTTCTGCTTCCTCCATTTTTTCCTAAAAATTCAGGGGGGGGGGGATGATTGTACAGGCCATCCCCCCCCCCTCCTCCATTTCAGGGGGGGATATCCCCCCCCCCCATCCCCGCCCCCCCCCCCCCCCCCCCCGGGATTTACGCCCATGGTTGATGCTGTGCAAAGTTAATGACGGCAAGATGATAACATCTCAGCAAAATTCTTCACCGCTGATGTATCTCATATTCATGGGTGCCTTCCTCTCTCCCGCTGTCCAGGACGACTTCTCTGTCGCCTGGGTAACATGGCAATTCACGACAATCAACTAAAAGGAACCGAGGAGGATCTGGTTGAAGCAAGCGAGTGCATGAAGAGGGCAGGCAGTGAAGCTGGCATCGCCACGGCCCAATTCCACCTGGGCTTTCTCAAGTAGGTTTCTTTTCTTAATAGTTACAGTGTGCCCGCCCTCCATCAGTACTGGCTTGTGTATGAGTGCTTGGCATGCCAAGATTTATCTTCTTTTATCTTTTTTTTTTTTTTTTTTTTGAAGTAAAACTCTAACTGCGTGTTCAATTTGATTGAATGAAAAGTCAGCTGCAAAACACTGAAATCTTTTGTTACAAGCAAAGGAAATCTTTTGTCACAAACAGGAAATTATGAAGTTTTGGAAGTTGAGGTTTTATATGTTCTGTTGAATGGGTTTTGGTCACAGTCACAAATACAAATGGAAAGAGATCTTTTGCTTCTCCAATGTGCTTGCACTCAAGTCTTCTTCATATTTCCTTTTGTAAAATCGCATCCACAGTGAGAAAGAAATATTTTTAAATTCTTCAAGTGAAGTACACTTACTGAAAAAAATCTCTGACACTGTCAACGTATTAGCCAAATTTTATGCCAAATTTTATGCCTAAAGATTTCAGATCTTCGTCTTTATGAGATCACAAAATCTAAACCCAATTCAACTGATATTCTGACAAACAAAAGCATATCGTAGTTGTTTAATCGCATTTTGAACTTGCTGTGAAACCAGCTCAGCAGTCACAGATATCTTAGAGATCATGATATAGATGTGCTAGCAATGAACCAAGCAAGACTGCAGATTATACTGCAAGATTATACCGTCTTCTCTACATGCAGAGGTTCTAAACACCAACAATTACTTAGTGGACAAGACATACCAATCTCAACCAATTTGATAGTGATAAAGAGAACTTTTTCTGAGATTACCGAGGACTAAACTCGTCTGAGTTCACAAAATACCCATATTGGTTTATTGGTTGATATTGGTGGTCTTGAACACATTGTTTTAAGACTTGAGTTGAACATTTTTCATACGTACGTTACATTCTTTTCTTTTCTTCCGCGATATAACATAACATACACATACATACATACATACATACACAACATTACATAATATACGTATGTGTATCACATGGTTGGAAATTCCACATGTAATGCGCTATTAAAAGCACATACACACACACACACACACATAAATCACCCCCAGCATAAGGTGAAAGTTAAAGACCCAGTACTCGTGCATGAATATTTTGATTTGACAGAATGCTTTAGGTATGATATTGATATCTACTATAGTGGTCATTTCTACTGATGTAATCAGAATACTCTACAAGTTTCAACACTAAGTAGTGTATTCTGTCCGCAATATTTACTAGCCGAAATAAAGTAACTTCTCATCTTTCAAGCCATTTGGCAGCCGTAAAGCCATTTTTCTTTCTATTTGGCAAAATTAAATTGTCAATGGCATCTTTTTTTTTTTAATTTGCAGTATGATGTTAATATCAAACTTTTCAGAACGTTTAAAACGTTTAAAAACACCATATATGCCATTTTGGATTTCATTATTTTTTTTTTTTTGATTGATCTGACAAATTTGTTCAACTGATTTTAATTAAAAATTGAATTACACGTACCCTTATTTTCTCCTTATTTTCAACTCTAAGATACGATCGATGATCGTGATATGCATTTTAAAATCCGATGTTTCACTAAACCACATGAATCCTATATTCTCTTCTCTGTATATGTAATGTCCACTCTCGATTTGCATTGTTAAGCATTGACCTCGTACAGCGTGTCATTTCTACAACACAGTTCGATTATTTGCTAATGTGTTTAATGTCCTCCTGGACGCTACCCCAATCCCGCTTTCCAAGCGGTTGAAGGGCGGGTCAAAGGCTTCTGTTCATATGTATCTATAAGTTTATCTCGGTGCTCTTTTGGAAGGTGTCATTATATAACCATGCGTCACTATGTAATTCAACTGTTTTGTTTCTCTTTTTTTTTTCCTTGGATAGGTCAAGCCCTTGGGGTCACCCTCATGTTTGTTTCTTGTTGTCGTTTTTTGTCAGGGGTATTCTTTGTATAAACATTTTCAAACTGTCATTTTATTATCAATGATTCCATCCAAAGTATGCGGGTGTCTTCAAAACACTTGGCACTCTTTCATTTCAAGCAGTCATTCCCCTCTCCCTTTAGGGTGGTATGATAGTTCACGGGTCCTTTTTTTTTCCTACCAGCCTAATAACCCACCATGAAATCTCAGCCTTTTTATTTCTTACTGTTCTTTTTAATCGGGAATTCATTTGTTTGACGAAAGACAGGCCATGCCTGCCGGAATGCGTTTCTCCTTTTTTATTAAACCCTCTCTCTTTATTGATTGTTACGGGCAGCTTTTACGGGTTTGTTAACTACTATGAACAGAACATGCATGTACCTGGTTACATTGCTGAAGTGGTCCTACTATTGAGATCCAGGTACTTCTATTTTCACTTTATATTTTCAATTCTATGACATGGTTTAAGGCCTCATGTTCTATATTGAACCTCATGAATCCTAGGTAATATTTTCTGTATATGTATGTCTTCTCTTGATTTGCATTATTACTATTAAGCAACATCCACGTGACATCGTGTATAATGTACCATATAATATATTATGACAGTACCAATGGACTGTTGTTCCAATGAACCTCGTGATCAAGAATTTAAAGGTAACGTAATTGCAGGTGGCGAGTTTTTTTTTTTTTCTTCTTCTTCTTCCTTTTATGTAACATTGGATATTTTGCTTTGCCAAAAATGTATGATTGGCACGGACAGCCATTCATGCTGTCGATAAATACTGCTTCCACTGAACTCTTACTGATTCTTTTTTTCCGTCAAAGTTTCAGTTGATGTGTCAATGCAGCACTGCACAAGTATACGCACTGTGCAACATTTTGAATTCTTACGCTAGTGCAACTCACGTCTTTGTACTTCTCCTTTTTCGACAACAGCCGGTCGAGCTCGTTCTTTTACTTCCCTTCTCATCCCTATTCTCCTCTTTCGGAAGCCCACAGAGGCACTTGATTTATTCTTGTTATTGTGTTGTGTGTGTTCTATGTCTTTTTCTGACGATGCTTCTGAACGTTCTCACTTACCTTATTCTGCTCTTTCTCGTTTCACGTTCTTCTCCTCAGCGATCTCCTACTTATCGTGATTTTGACGCCATTTATACTTGTAGATTACTCCAGTGTTTTGCCTCTTTCTGGCGACTGGTTATTTTCTTGTATCATCCACTTATTTACGACATCCTAGTTTTGTTGACATCGCAGACTTTTATAATCTCGTCTCGTACCTTTAATCATGGCTAATTTTTTTAATGCTCCATTTTATTCCGTATCGAATGATGACTTTTTTGAATTGTTTAGGAACACTAGGTTAGACTCTGACCCAGTTAGTGGGCTAACCAGTACAGGAACCACCCCTTATGATGATTTTGTTACCGATACCCTGAATACAGGAGCAAATGAATTGCCTCATGATTTTAGTAATGATTTCACTCAAAATATGTTATGCAATTATATTACAGTAAATCAATACAAAGATATGATTCATAACTTCTCTGAGGATACGTTTTCTTTGTTACACTTAAATATTAGGAGTTTAAATAAACATTTTGATGATTTAAAGTATTTATTAGAATCTGATGAAAGTCAGTCGTTATCGGTTATTGGATTAAGTGAAACATGGTTAACTGCCAATGCAGAAAATTCCTTTGCAATTGATGGTTACGATTTATTTGTTAATAATAGGCCTGATAAGAATGGTGGGGGTGTTGCATTGTACATATCATGTTCCTTTGAAACTATCGTCCACCAAGATATTTCTAGAATGGACGATACGGTTGAATCTTTGTTTATAGAAATTCTCATCCCAGGATGTAAAAATCTTATGTTAGGCATTGTATACAGACCTCCTAATTCAAACGCTAATGATTTTTTAACCTATTATTCAGATTTGGCAAATTCATACGTTTTCCGAAATAAGGATTGCTTCTTGCTCGGCGATTTCAATATTGATTTGCTGAAGTCTGAGCATGATAATATCTCTAGTGATTTTCTTCACACACTTCTATCCTCATCCTTTCTTCCGCTCATTTCCAAACCCACACGTATTACAGATCGTTCTGCCACCCTCATTGATAACTTTTTTTGTAATATTCTACCCCTCCCCGATTCTTTCATAATTCTTTCAGATATGACTGATCATTTTCCAATAATGACTTATTTTACTCTTAAAACATCATCTAATATTAAACCTCCTTCATTTCCTTTGTTTAGTCGTAGAGTTTCACCCGAAAAGTTGGCTAGTTTTGATGTGGCTCTCGAGAATGCTGATTGATCAGGAGTGTTTGGTAGCGATGATATCAATATATCTTTTCATAATTTTATGGAAATATTCAATCATCATTTAGATGATGTAATTCCAAAACAAAAAAATAGAACAGATTACAAAAAAACACCCAGGTTACCTTGGATCTCAAAATCAATCCTTCGTTCAATTAATAGGAAAAATCGTTTGTATTATAAATATAAGCTGGAAAAAACCGAGCGATCGAAGAATAGATACACATCATACAAAAATACTTTGACAATGATTTTACGTTCTGAAAAGAAAAGATATTACTTCAAGCAATTCTCGAGATATAGGTTTGATATGAAAAATACTTGGAAAGTTCTAAAACAGGCCATGAATGTTCCGAGTAAAAACTCTGACATTGACAAAATTAAAATGAATGATGAATTGATTAATGATTCTCTTCATATTGCTAATATCTTTAATTCCTATTTTTCAAAAATAGGTGATAATTATGCTCAAACTATTCCTGCAACAGAAACTCATTTTACTGAATTTTTAGGCCAGCGCAACTCTGATTCCATATTTTTTACACCGACTAATAGATTTGAAATTATTGATATAGTTTCCTCTTTTGAGAACAAACGAAGTTCTGGTTATGATGAGATAGATAATTTTATACTTAAGGGTGTTATTTCCTCGATTGCTGATCCACTTGTTCACATATTTAATTTGTCAATCCTTAACGGTGTGTTTCCCGATAAAATGAAATTGGCTAAAGTAATACCAATATTTAAGAAAGGCGATAAACTGTAATCAGCAATTATCGCCCAATTTCATTATTGTCCTCACTGTCTAAGGTTTTAGAAAAACTTATTTATAAGAGAATGATCAATTTTTTGAAGGTACATGAAGTTTTTACAAACTCTCAGTTTGGTTTTCGTGAGAAACATAGTACTTCGCATGCTCTTTTATATTTCGTTGATAGAGTAGTTCACGCCATTGATAATCATTCTCATTTAGTTAGTATTTTCTTGGACTTCTCCAAGGCCTTCGACACCATCAATCATGACATTTTACTTTATAAATTATCGCATTATGGAGTACGTGGGAAGGCCTTGGAGTGGTTCAAGAGTTATTTAGTCGATAGAAAACAATTTGTTACAATTAAAAATAATGATTCAGTTATCAGAGAAGTTAAATGTGGCGTCCCACAGGGAAGTCTTTTAGGGCCGTTATTGTTCATTATTTATATAAATGACTTTTGTCGCGTATCTGATGATCTCTCTTTTATTCATTTCGCAGATGATACAAATGTATTTTTCGCCCATAACGATATTGATTTTCTCGTTCACAAAATCAATATTGAATTGAATAAAGTGACAAACTGGGTCAGAGCTAATAAGTTATCACTCAATGCTCAAAAAACGAAATATATGATTTTTAGTAGTACTGTTGACAGTTTAAACACAAATATAGTTTTAGATGATTCTCATCTACAAAGAGTATCAAATATTAAATTCTTGGGGGTCACTGTAGACGATAAACTTTCCTGGAAATCACATGTTGATAATATTTGTAACATAATATCGCGTAATATAGGTGTTATAAATAGAATGAAATTTCATATTCCACAAAAAATATTACTTATGTTATATTCGTCGTTAATATTGCCTCATTTGAATTATGGAGTTTTAGTTTGGGGCAATACGCATCAGAATTTACTTGAAAGAGTGTCCCTCTTGCAAAAGAAAGCCCTCCGCGTTATCTGCCATTCCCCTGTACGTTCTCATACAAGCACGTTGTTTGCCTCTAACAAGCTCTTAAAAATTAAAGATCTGTTTTTGTATAATTTAGGCCAATTTATGTACAATTATTGCAACAATTTGCTTCCATCTATTTTTGATTCTATGTTCCTCAAAAACCAATCATTTCATGAATATCCCACTAGGCGTTCCAATGAATTTCATTTACCCCTTTTACGCACGATCCTTGCTAAAAATACACTTATTTACAAAGGCCCAAATTATTGGAATTCTTTGAATCATGATATAAAAAACGCCCCATCCATATATTCTTTCAAGAGGAGACTGAAGTCCTTTCTATTGCAATCGTATGACTCTACAGTACTGAACTAGCCATTTGGCCTTCTTTCTCACATACTGACTTACTCACCTTTTCTCCTCTTTGAAGAATAACTTGTATTCTTTTGTATTCTTTTGGATGTCTGCTGCCATCTACGCTATCGCCCAAAGCGTCAAAGACTTGAATTTCTGTCTTGCTCCTGTTCATACGTCCCTTCATTTCCTTGCTTTTCTCCTTTCAGGCGTTACAATATCACGTTTTTTCTCCACAACTACCATCTGTTTCTCTTGACATGCTTTTGTCGAAGATCGCTCTCTCTGTTGTGCATTTTCGTTTGCTATTTTGTCTTCTGTTTGTTAGTCTTGTCCATTCAGTTTTGTCCCGTACAGCGTTTTCTTCAGTAGTTGTGTCGTTGTCTAGTCTTTTTCTATGTTTGTTTGCGTCTACGAAGGTAAATGAATTTATCTGTGAATCTAATTCTCAGTGGGCTTCCAGACTTCTTCCTCTTCTTTTTTCTTTTTTTCCCTTTTGTACTTATGATGCTTCAATTAATCTTCCCATTGATGTTATTTTTCCAGAGGGGCCCACATTCTACAAGCTCTGTCTTTTTAGTGGGTCTCTCCATTCTTCACACTTTAAGCAAAGTTATACATGTACTTCATTTCGATCACTTCTGTTTCTTTTTTACAACAATGTATAATTACTATAAGGTCCTCAATTGTTGTACATTCTTTTCAATACATAATGTTCTGTTTACCTTATTCTCTGTTGTCAAAAGAAGTGTAACTTATGTTTTGTCGGAAAATGAAATAAACTTTGAATTGAATTGAATTGAATTGAAAAAACATATATTCTCACTTTTCAACCCGAGTTGTATCCCCCACTTCATTTCATATCACATCATATTTCACTGTTTATGAGAAAATATAAAGGAATTTCCATTTATACACATCTCAAAACTTTCAAAGATGCAAAAGTTTCATCAACCAGATTTTGATTTAGCACCTTCGAATATAAGTAAAGCTAGCGTAAGACCATCAATAATCATCTAAATTAATTGCCAATTTTTAAAGAATAATTTATGGGGAAATATTATATTCCTACTGGAATTTCATTTTTTTTACAGCTTTTTTTTTTTTTTTTTTTTTTTTTTTTTTGAGGTCGTCTTGAATATCTCGAACCCTAAAGAATACAAAAGTCGCATCAAGCAGATTTGGATTCAGCACCCTTGGAATAGTGTAGAATCCCCAGTTTGTTTGTTTTTTCAATTTGTCACAGTTGAGAAGGAAATAGGCTACATGGGAGTTTCCATTTTTGGTAGCCATTTTGGCGGCCATCTTGAATATCGCAATACCTTCAAGAATGCATTAAGAGTTGCATTATCCAGCTTCGCCTTAAGCACTCTTGAAATAGTATTGAAACATATACACTTTTTCTTTTTCAAATTTTCACTATTTATAAGGAAATACAATGGCATTTCCATTTTTGGCAGCCATTTAAGAGGCCATCTTGAATATCAATAAGCCCTCTAGGATGGAAGAGTTGCATTATGCAGATTTGCTTCCACCACCTTCGAAATATATAGGGTTAAACCATTACTAATAGTTGTTTTCAATTTCTTATCATTTTAATTTTAAAGGAAAAACAATAGTAGTCCAAGAGCATTAGGTCAAAATAGGCTTCAATTTGGACATTTCTGGTAACAAGCTGATTTTTCTGTCTGGAATAACATATTAAAAGTCCTCATAAATCCTCCTCGAGTGTTTTCCACAAACCAAGAAGGCATCCAAAATGGCAGTCATTTCCTGAAATTCTTTTAACTTTTCAACCTGGGAACCAAGTACAAAATTTAAATGTCTAAATATATGCTTTGAAGCATGAAGAACTCAATGAAATACATAATAAGAGATGTTGACAAACATAGGTACCATAAATCCAAGATGGCGTCCAAAATGGCCACCATTTCCTGGAATTCTGATAACTTTTCAACCAGGTAACCCAAATACAAAATTTTAATGTCTAAATAATGTTCTGAAGCATGGAGAACACAATAAAATACATATTAAGATATGTTTTAGCACTCAGGTACCCATAAAACCGCTCGAGCTCTTCCTAAAATGCAAAATGGCATGCAAAATGGTCGGCAATAACAACCTCATAGTTATGTAAATAGTATATGATGAAATGTAACTTTTCATCGGGAAAATATTCTAAAAGCTTTTTATTAAAAATAACTCCTATGTGTAAAGTAAAAAAAAAATGAAAACATCTGAATGTTAAAATCAAGGTGTGTTTCCTTGTTACGAGAGAAACATTTCACCATCAGTTTTGTTGCTAAACAGACAGCCTACTTTGAAGGCGATATTTTTCACCATGGTCTATTTCGTCGCCTCAAGCACATGAGATGAAAATTTAGTGTTAGCCTCTTTCTTTTTTTTAACCAACACATTTGATTTCTATTACCATAAGTTGAATTCCAGTGATTTGAAACTGTCGATTATCACTTAGGAAGTAAAAAAAAAAAAAAAAAAAAAAAAAAAAAAAGATCGGTATCTCTACTACATACATCTCAAAATATATATTTAGACATTTAAGTGCGTATCGGGGTTACTTAGACGTAGGGTTATGAAAAAAAAAAAAGGAATTGGCGGCCATTTTGGAAACCATTTCTGAAAGTGCTTAAGCCCTTTATGTGGGTTTCAGAATCTCTGAATAAGTATTTTATTTGGTTCCTTGTGACTCAAATCGTATATTTTGACTTTTAAAGTGTGTTCAGGTGAAATCTACTTGCAAAGTAATGAGAAAAAAACCCAGAAAATGGCGGCCATTTTGGATTGCGATACTTGGTTAAACATGCTTCAACAACTTTTGATATGTATTCTATTGTGATTTTTATGCTTCAAAACATATATTTAGACATCTAAATTTTGTATTTGGGATACCTGGTTGAAAATTTACAAGAATTTTAGGAAATGGCAGCCATTCTGGACGTCATCTTGGATTGCGGAACACACTCAAGGGGGATTCATAAGGACTTTTATTATGTAATTCTAAACACAAGTCATTCCTGGAAAAAAAAAAAAAAAAAAGCTTGTTACCAGAAATGTCCATGTTAAATCTAATGCTCTTGGCCTAATGGGACTTTCCATTTTTGGTAACCGTCATGAATATTTTTAAACCCCCACAGATTCAAGTGTTACATCATTCTGATTTGGATTCAGCACCCCGAAATAGGGTAACACCATCATAAAACATTGGGCGGACAGTAATTGAATATAAACAATGTTCAGCCTCTGGCTCCCAGGCTACTTTTCAAGTAGTTCGCACGAAACGCAGTGGGACGTGTGTGTAGATCCCAAATATTGCCTGTGTAATGATGTGAGTGTGTGGTGTGTCGAGCCACATTGTTACGATCTGTGTGGATAACTTTTATCGAACATAAATTTCAAATTCTGTTTCTAGCTTCTTCTCAGACCTACTTCATCATGCCAACGTTGCCAGAGTTGGCATAATTGTGCTTTCTGGCATATTTTGTGATGCTTGAGCATGTAGCAGTACGCTATAGGCATAATTAGGCTTTTACCCCATAATTCTAGCATAATATTGTTACAGGTAAATACGGGTACACTGTTTGGGTACTGTGCTACGTTTTTGTGTTTGTTTGTTTCTTTGCTTGGCTTGAAAATCTGTGAACATTAATTTTTTTTTTCTTGCCAACCAAATTGGTGAGATAACTGGGATATCAGGATTTTATTTTTTTTTTTCTTATTTACAGCCAATTTTGTTGAGAGAATTTATTTTTTTTTTCTCAGCTAGTTCTCCTTGGGTGATACGATGGAACATTGGAACATGCCAGTTTAGCATAATTTGTGGCTGCCTCAAGCACAATCCCATTTTTTATGCTGGCCATACTGTATCACACATCCGCCCATCAATCATTTTCTCACGCCTCCCAGAAGGTTGGCCAGAGGACGCCAACAATTTAGTACATGGCTGTTTCTTGCAAATTACAGCTACTAGGCCTATTTCATATTAATAATTCAGAGGTCTCTATAAGAACGGTGTCATCCATTTAGTAATGATAGTTATACATTCTTCAAAATAAGACTAATTCACCCTTGAAGAAAGTTTGGGAAAACTGTTCAAAATTATGTCTTTCATGCACCTAACCATTTTCCATGTCACAAACAGATGAGAATTGATGCAAGTAAAATTGCATTATGATCCCAAAATAATAGTAACACAAAATTCCTATCGTTGGAGAGGGGCACATCCTCTTACATCCCAAACGAATAGTGGATAGATGAATAATGGATGGATCGACGGATAGTGGATGGATGGATAATGAAAGGGTATGGGATGGATGAATAGTGGATGGATTAATGAAAAGATATTGGATGGATGAATAATGGATGAATGGATGATGATTGGATGGATACTGACTGTAAATTGTCTTGTTTCCTTCTACAGGATGAAGATGAAACAGTACGGCCCCGCTCAAGCCAGTCTACAGGAGGCTCTCCAGGTCCGAGAGCGGTGGTATGGGACTGTGCACCCATTGGTGGCAGAAGTTCTCAATGAGCTTGCAGGGTTGCTCGGCATGCAGGATAATAAGGAAGGGTGCGTATAACAAACAGTCTGTCACTGAGATGGCACCCGTGTTTTTGGGGGGTTTTTTTATTCAAACAGATGAATGCTGGTGTAGGATGTCTTTAGTACAGTACAACCTTCTTGCTTTCAAATGACTGTAGAACAGGATAGCATTAAAGAATAATGCTGCATGCTGAAAGCAAAGGGAGCTGATGGAGTGTCTATAATTACTTGAATATCAGTGTTTGCATTTTGCCTTTTTTTAAAGACATGAAAATAGGATGGTGCGTGTCCTGAACATAGAATTGTAAACAACTTCCCATATATATATCTGTGCAGCAAAGAGGACTGTATATCTGAGTAGATTGCTTATACAGACCAACATTTTGCAATTGCTCTCATGTTGTTTTGGTGTTTAGTGTCAAGTGTTTGGAAGGTGGAAATAGAAGTACTGCATTATGAGTTCAATACATTTTGTCTACCTATACAGCTATGACAGGCTGAGAGCAGAGTCTTATTACAGGAGGGCCCTAAAGATCAGAGAGGAAGCCTTCGGTGATGACCATGTGCTGTTTGCCACGACGCTATATCATCTCGGTAAGCAGAAATGATTGCAATTTTACCTCTTATTTTGTCAAACTCTCCATAAAGTTTTCACATCTTTGATACAGTAGCTGGCCAGCTAGTGCTGGCACAAAATTTCAATAATCAAAATTTGGTGTTTGTTGGCACATCCTCGTACATAAAAACTAGTTTTTACACATTTTTGGCATGACATTCTTTGCTCTTCCCATGATAACTGAGGTGAGATGTTACTTCTTTTTGAGTTACATAGTGATAGGAATTTTGCCAACAATTAATTTCTGACAGCAAAAGATTGTAATTGGCATAGGTGCTCTACTTGGTTGAGGAAAATTAAATCATTCTCCTTTGTCTACATTATTTTCCTGAATATCAAGTTTTAACACATATTCATGTTGAAGACCACATAATATGTGTAATGGGAATACTGGATATTTTTCTGATTACAAAAAGTCATGCTTAGATAGCACTGAATATTGTGCAAAACGTAACTCGCTGGTGATTTAAGGTGATGTGACGAGGTTTCACTTGCTCTTTTCATCGATGAAGGCAAACTTCTGAGGAAGGATGAGAGTCTCCAGTCCAAGAAGGAGGCCCTAGCTGTGATGAGCCGAGCTCTTGATATCCGCACTACCAAGTTTGGTGCTCACCACAAGCTGACCTACCACATACAGGCTGCCATGCAGAGTTTGGAAAAGGAAGTGAACGCCTTGGAGAGCTTGGCAGAGGATCCCAACAGGGGTGGCCCTTAAAATACTTTAGTGTCGCATTTCATTTTGTTCGTGTCAAAGACCTTGTGGTAAAGTAAAGTTAAACAGCTTGTAACATCGTCTTACTCCCACACGTGCGCACACATGTGCGATTCCCCCTTGTTTTCCTATGCAGAGACAATTTGTTGAAATGTCTCCAAATTTTGTAAGGACATGGAAGTTGACTACACAGATGTATCTTCATAATCTTCCCGTATGCATATCACTCCCTTGTTCGTGGAAATGAAAGTTGAAATTGATATATGAAGGAGTATTATTACTTTTGAATTGATATCACCATACTTTTCTCTCAAGTACTGATTTGATTTCTATAGGTGAATAATATCTGTTCACCCCCTGTATATCACCTATGTCATCTTAAAGTGACGTGTTTGATTTCTTATTGTTTTATGTGATTTTTCTTGAAGTTTGCAGTGAAAAAAATGTGTGGTTTTTGTCTTAAATTTTACAAGATTTGTTTTAGTGTGTATGTATGCTTGTAACGTACTTAAAGTTTGTGTGTTTTTTTACCGACATAGATTTATTTATTTATTTATTTATTCATTTTTAAGGTTGTGTTTGTGTGTGTGTGTTTGTAGGATTCGACTCTAGCTTTTTTTCGTCTTGTGGCCCGTCCAGGCCCCAAAAATCTTTAAATCTGAAATGTTGATGGTCCCAAAAAGATATGAAGTGGCCCGAAATAGAAGCAAAAGTTAACAATCCATTTTGAATCTTAGTTGCCCAATTGGGTTGCATTAAGATATATGTATTTGGTGGCCCGACAGAAATTTTAGTGGCCGTGGGCCACCGCTGATGTCGAGCCCCAATTTTTGTGTGTGTGTGTTTGTGTGTATATATATATATATATATATATATATATATATATATATATATTCATGTCTCCAACCTCTGCCAAAAGCACAAAAACTTGCTTATGAATGTTGATAACTATGCACTAACCTGATGGCATACCATTTTAATCAACATATTACAAAAATGGAATGTTACATTTTGTGTATACCCATCCTAATATAATCATGTCAATGTAATAAGAAACTAGGAGTGTATAGAATGGTATCCTAACTGCCAGTAAGTTGAATTATTTGCTTTAGCGTGAGTGTAGAATTACATCATAATTACTGGAGAGTGAAAATGATTTGTTTTAGCATGATTAGTATGCATTAAAGATGCTGAATTCAGGAATACATATTCAAAACAATTCTTCTTCTTTTTTTTTTTCTGTCAGCCTGCTCTCTTCCATCAACGGTCTTCTCACTTTTGTTAAATGCCATGACTTCATTGTCTTTCAGAATATTCCCCGAAAATCTGTGGTGTGCTTGATATTTTAGTATTGTGTTCTGACATATCTGTTGAACAATGCTGTTCTGTACCCAGCTTTTTTGCACAAGCATATCAAAAAATCAGATATGCCAAGTCATGTATCAATAAGGAACTGTTAAACAAGTCACAGACTTGGTCAAATTGTCAGTCCTGGGCCCATGAGTGTCCAAATGTATTAACCTGAACGGTATTCTCGGCGCAATTGAAGCTTGTCTTAAATGAAAAAGTGAAATTTTCACAGCACAATATTGAAAATTTGAAAAATATTGAAAAATAAGGAAGTTATGGCATTTTGAACTTTCATCAATTTTTTCAGAAAACAGTTCTTTAACAGCCATATATGCAAATAGTGAAGTGATGATGTCACCCCCTTACAAATTGCCATGATTATAGTCTGTACATTAAATTTTGAAATTTCCAGTTTTTCATTCAAATGCGATTACACTCCAGTCTTGAATCCTGAGATATATAATTGATCATAATTCTGAAGTTATTTAACCAGGAATAACATCATGTTTACACCTGTCTTCAATGACAGATACATTGCATTTTTGTCTTTCTTCTTGTACATGATCAGTGGAAAATTGTGTGGTGGTGACATCATCAGGTTTTTCATTTGTATGTTCATTTCATCTGTTCGAGAACTCATGTTCTGCAGAAATTAGTGAAACTTCAAAATTTCATAACTTCCCTAATTTCATCTGATTTTGATCAATTTTTTTTACAGTTGAAGTTGACAGATTTTACTATTTCTTATCAGCTTGAAGGGGAAGGCTTGTAACTGATCAGTGGGAATCAGTGGGAATGCTGGGAGATGATTGTTCCAATCCTTATGGGATTCATTCAAGAGTACATTTTATTATATCTATTGTTGTGTGAAAATTATTTGCTTCAGAATGGTCTCATATTCAAGTAATGTGCAGTTTAATGTTTCCAGGTTAGCATGCCTGCTCCGAAACTAAGAGCCAAGGTTTATCTCAATTTGATTACTCTGCATCAGTAAATACATTACGGGCAAGAAAGATTCATGATCAAAGATGGAAAATAAACAAGAAAAAAAGTATTTTTTTTTTCCTCAAATGTTCAACTCCCTGTAGATCCCCCCCCCCCCAAATCCATTATGCAGATATGCATGTGTCACTTTTCTGGGTCAGGAACATAGTTAAATTTGATTAACCGTTGGGTAGCCTCACTGTTTGTTTGTTTGTTTGTTGTTGTTTTTTTTGTTTTTTTTGGTGTGGGTTTTTTTTTTTTTTTTGCATTAAGAAGAAAGAAAAATTGCAAAGCAACAGCATTTCATTTCTTTCATGAGTGTTTCAATATTCCAAGAGAAATTATCAGAAATCGTTGAAGAATGCAGATTTAACTTTGTTGTGTAGCTTGGAAAGTAATGATACTGCATCATTCCTTTATTTTATCTTACTTTAGCACATGAATATCATATCATCTTTCTCTGAAATATGCTTGCTCATGCAGTTGCAACCAAGTGCCAAGAATTCTAGGCATCTATGCAAATGCACCATGCAGCTGAAAAACGGTGGGAAAATAAGAACAAGGCAAAGAGGCCATTATCTGTATATACTCGGTGAAGATGAAAAATGTCACACGTAACTATGTTCATACTTAACGCGATGCAAAGAAAACACAGATAATGTACGTGCCCTCCCTATATTGTACAGAGAATCACATGTTGGTACATTATTTGGAGGGCTTATGATAAAGTAAAACATCATTGTGCAGTGTATCTTAGAAAACTAAGTGTTCAGCATGGGAAAGTAAGTGTAAATTGTAAAGTAAAATGTATGGCGAATTATGTAACTTCAATTCTGTGCTTACATACCTTCTTAATCGTGGTGTCTGACAGGCAGATGATGGGAAATAGAATATTAAATTTTACATGAAGAATTTATATGCATACACTAATGATATGACTCCATTTGATGTGATTTGTGGTAACTACCAAATGAAGTCATTTAACGTATGCTCACTTTTAGTTTTGTTGAATATCTGTGCTTAATGGATATGTCGAATTACATTTATGCATCACACAATTTTCAGGTTCCTTTAGGTACAGTTCGATGCATAGATCACTACATGTTTTAATGCCATTTTTGTACAAAGGACACTAAAGTGCCACCCATTTGTAAAAACATGGAGAAATACTTCTTTAAATGCAGTGTGTTGCATTTCATGCTGAATACAGAATACAGTGCACTCCTGTTAGAACGAAATCCTCGGGACCGGCAGTTTTCTTTCGTCGTAACGAAAAATGAACCAGTATAAATACTTGTTCTCTCTTGAGGCTAGCTATTGTTCTCTAGGGGATTATCTATTGTTTTCCGCGACCTATCCTTAAAAACAGCGCCTCAATTGGTATCGAAAAGACCCTCATACACTACTGTCGAATAATAGAGGAAATTATGAATGAATGTGGCCTTATTTTATTAAATGATGGCACGGGCACCCGTGTAGACCCCCATTCGGGCAGACAATCCTGTCTGGATTTAACCTTTGTCTCACCAGACTTAGCCGCGAAATGCGTTTGGAAAGTGACCACAATTCCCTTGGAAGTGATCATTTTATGATTCAATTATATTTTGGGAAGAAAATCCCGCTATTATACTCCCGAAAGAGAATAGAAACAAGTGGATATTAAGCCCGGCAAATTGGACTCTTTTCATGAAGAAAGCTAAGGAAAGAATCACACCTAAAACTAGAAACCAAAAATATTCAAAAGTTTTACGACAATGTAGTCGGAGAAATTAACAACATTGCAGATGAATGCATCCCCTAGAAAAACAGCAGTAAACGTCCGTTTAAAACGGTACCATGGTGGAATAGTAAATGTGATAAATTAATACGAGCTCGAAACAAAGCAAGAAATAAGTTATGTAAAAGAATCACTGAAGAAACACTGGCTGATTTCACCTTGAAAAAAGCCATTGCACAAAAAACACTAAGTAGAGGAAAAAAGGGAGTATTGGAAAGATTTCTGCGATAAAATGAATAGATATACTCCTCTGTCCCAGGTCTGGAAGCAAATACGAAGAATGAATGCCATAAACACTCCTGATACAGACTGTATACCTCCACTTAAAAGTGAAGAAAGCGCAAATCAATGGATTTGCTCTGATAAAAATAAGGCTAACTTATTGGCGAAGAAAATATCCTCCGCGAGCTCTAAGGAAAATGTCATACCCTCGTTTTCGATTCGAAAAGAGGAAATCCAGAAATTAACAAATACAAAGTTGCACCAACAAGCAACAGGCATACTCGACGATCCTTTTAACATGAACGAATTGAACCGTGCCATTACACAAGCTAAGAACACAACCCCGGGTCAAGATGGATTATGGATGGCCATGATAGCTCATCTACCCCAACAGCTCTAGAGGTACTGCTCTCACTCTATAATGCAATTTGGGATGAGCAAATCCTACCTATACAGTGGAGTCATGCCATCCTAAAACCAATTTTGAAAAAAAGGCGGAAATAAAAACAGTACAGATTCTTATCGGCCCATAGCCCTGATACCCACACTAAACAAATTAATGGAAAGATTAGTTAATAATCGTCTTGTATGGTACTTAGAAAAAAATAAAATGGTAACCCGAACACAAAGCGCTTTCAGGTCCGATCGTTGTTGCACAGACCACATGGTTAGTTTAGATACAAATATCAGGAAAACATTCGCCAATAAGGAGCATCTATTAGCCATTTTTCTGGATTTTCAAAAGGCATAATTATCTGTAGAAAAGCATTAGTATGGAAACTGCTTGACATAGGCATACAGGGTAAAATTACAATCTGGCTAGACAAATATCTCACCAAACGTACTTTTCAGGTACAAGTGAATGACACTCTTTCTGATATTTACGAGCGAGCAAATGGTATCATCCAAGGGAGTGTCTTTAGCCCCACCCTTTTTAATGTATTCGTCAACGATTTAGGAAAGGATTTAAAGCACTGCAAATTAGCTCAATATGCTGATGGCGCAACTATCTGGAAAAGCCACAGAAATATAAAATTTCTAGCAGGCCAAGTACAGACTGACATAAGGCAAATCTGGGGCATGAGATTATCTGAAAAAAAAACTAAGGCAATATTGTTCTCCCGACGACGCCCCGAATCACCAAGCATAAAAATAATGGCAAAAGAAATAGAGTATGTTACTCAGTATACATATCTTGGACTTCATTTTGACTCCAAACTTACATGGAATAAGCACATTGAAAGCATATCGGATAAATGTAAGAAAAGAATAAATGTATTGGAATGTATGATCGGAAATGACTGGGGTTCAGATACTAAGACTATGCTCTTAATGTATAGAGCTCTCATAAGACCACTCCTAGACTATGGATGTGAGGCCTTCAACTCAGCCTCTACCAAAACCAAGAGAAAACTAGATAGCATACAATATGAATGCTTGAGAGTATGTACTGGCACCATAGCGTTCACCTCTCTCACCGCCCTCCAGATCGAATGTGGTGAAATGCCTCTGGAAATCAGGCGGTCACTTTTAAGCCAGAACTTCAGAGTGAACATCGCCCATATCCCAAACCACCCAACAAGAGACAGTTTAGAAGACTGCTGGCCGTATATAGAACAACTAACTGGGGAGAAGAAGTACCATTCGCCATGGCCATACGCACCGCAGACACCTCGGATGAAAATATCAGATACCCCTCCATGGCACTTAATACCGCCATCAGTGTCAGCGCAGCTACACGAAACAGTCAATAAGAAAAATACAATCAGCTTCGAAGCAAAGGCTGAGGCTGACAAATACATCTACACAAAATGGAGGGATTACATCAGAATTTTCACAGACGGGTCAAAGTCATCGAAGGGAGAAAGCAGTGCTCCTGTGTATATACCCAGTCATAAAGTAGAAATAGCAAAAAGACTATCTCCCGTATCAACCTACAGAGCGGACCAAATTGCACTGCTCATGGCACTCCAGTGGATCCAGAGCTACATCGATAAATCAGACCCAAACTCAAAGTATGTAATTCTAACAGATTCTTTAAGCTCACTGAAAGCAATGGAAAACAATCAATTATGTATCATGACAAACATCTTAGAATTATATACTGAACTATCAAAAGCGGGTTCACACATTCATTTCGAATGGATACCGTCTCATGTTGGGATAAGAGGAAACGAGAAAGCTCTATCCCTACCAATTACTTACAATTTTCCGCCAAATAAGCAAGAGATCAAAAAAAAAAAAAAAAAAAAAAAAAACTACCAGCAACATATGCAATCATGGCAAAACGAATGGACATCATCTGCCCGTGGACGCTTCCTTTTTGAAATCCAACCTACCATTAAAACAAAATATGAAAGTAATGCCAGAAATAGGAGAGAAGAAACCATTCTGAACAGGCTCAGAGTAGGAAGCTGTTTTCTGAACGAAGCGTTTTTCAAACTCAACAAGCACGCAAACGGTCTATTCGACCACTGCAAGCTGCCAGAGACAGTGTAACATTTGTTTTTCCATTGCACCAAATTCAATCAGCAGAGGTTGAAACTAACAAAATCACTGCGTGTAGGTAAAATATCCATGCAAGCCCTATTTCACCTTTCCTTGCAGAGAGTAATTATACATTTCTTGAAAGAGATCAAAAATTGATCTGAAATTGTCTACTGAGTATATCAACACCACCGCATTGATATAATGAAAACGTAACAACATTAAATTTCAAATTTCAAAAGGAAAATTGACAGAAATGTGCATTTTGCAGTTAACATGCACATTATTATATTCTTTCTCTGTGATGATAAATACCATTGAATTATTATCATTTGTCTGTCATACAAAAGAAGAAGAAAAAGAAGAAACAAACAAAAAATAATAATAACTCGCAGTATGTGCCAAGCAGTCCTGGGGAGGGAAAGGGAAATTTGAATCTTTCGGGAAAGCTAGGGGCATCCAGTTTCTCGTCTGATGCCTTTTCCATCCCCGGGCTGCACGTCACAATCACTGCACGGACATAATTACTATGTATGACGACGCACTGAATGTTAGATGAAAACAACATCAGTGCTAACGGCGGGGAAAAACTAGTTAAAAACACCCCACATTACAGTACTGACAGACAAAACACAATCAATTGACAATGATTTGAATTCCTGAGCTTGACATGATCTGTTATTTTTGTTGCATTAATGCCTTTACTTTACATAACTTTTCGTCGGTTATGTTATATTTCTGTTTGCTGCATTTTTTCACCTAACCTATTTGTTGACCTCATAGTGTGCGCTTCCTTTCGTTTTGAAATAGTTCCATTTTAATTTTAGCTACATGAACGCTTTAACCTAACATAACGTGCATGGTTTATTTTGTGTGTGAACAGCATATATTCCAACGTCCGTTGTCAACCCATTTTTTCCCCCTGCTATGTTATAGCTTTTTGTTTTGTTTCATTTGTTTTGTTTGTCATATTTCTATTATATGTCTGTTCTCTCTATCCCCCCTTTCCCCTTAACTTATCATTTTATTGATTTATCGGATTTAGAGGCGTCAATAACAGGTCCTGGCACGGTAAACACCTCTCGCGCATCGGAGGGGACTAGGTCTCCTGAGGCTGAGAAATCTGCTCAAAGTATATACAGAGCCGGATTGTCCAGAAGATGCAACCCAGAACAAACAAACAAAAAAGAATAAAGTGAGAGGAACGTTTCACTGACGCCGGACCTGGGACCCCTGATGAAAAGTACGGTAACAACAACGAAAGCCAAAAAGATACAGAGACCCGCACGTAGATGGCGCCACAAAATCTAATAACAACAACAACATACTGGGGATGCCTACATAATATTCGTATCACATTTACATAATGTTGGAATTTTTAGTTTGTAGATTGATGACATGAAAATGAAACTACAGGCAAAACTTGTTTGAAAAGGATACAAAATAAAAGGGTAGGATTTGGAAATTGCTGTATTTTCTATCATTTCTATCATTTTATTGTTTGGATGCCTATATGTCATATAAAAATAGAGGAAATAACAGGAAAACCATTTCAGGGTAATTCACGACCATAATTATTTCACATTTTGGTCCTTCAGCACAAATGAAGTTCGATTGTTATTTCGAAAGGTTGTTAGTATTCGAGAAAGAAATCAAGTTCGTTATTTCGACATACGCTATCAATCGACTTATGAATGTCGACTTAGACGTGGAAATGTTCAAGGAATACCAAAAGAAAAAAAAACGCTGGACTTTTCTGCCGTGTCGACTTAAGCGAGTTGTCGACTTATGCGATGTCGACTTCTGTGAGGTTGACTGTATAGTAGGCTTACATCGTGAAAAGACGCATTCGCAGAAATACCACGATCTACCATTTTGATCTAGTCACTGTCTGAATGGCCTCAATAGTTGCTTCTCTCATGCCTCTGTATGCATGATTTAAAATTTCGTAATATAATTCCCCCAAAAGTATGCTCCAGATCGTTGAATGTCAGTTCTAAGTATGCAAAAGTCGCGGCGTGTGGGAGGGGGACCCCGCTCCCCCTCCCCTTTCCCCTTCCCACACCCTCCCTCTTATCAAATTCAAATGATAGTAAAAGACGCACACGCGGTAATTTAACCATTCACACTCCTTGAGTATTCATTTTTCTTACTTGGTATTGAATTTTTTTTTCATTTATTCCCCTAGAAGTGTCCATCAGGGCCCCGTTTTATAAAACTTGTTATCAGTGACAACTGCCACATTTCTGTGACAAAATTGCTCTTAGCCAATGAGATGCAAGGATTTCACTAGCTTATAACAACTTAATGACAACTTTTCACTAATAACAAGTTTTATGAAACGGGGCCCAGATCGTTGAATTTCTGTTCTAAAAATGCAGAAGCTCCCCATCTTCCCCTTGGTCCAGCTCCATAAACTTAGTAGGCCCCACATTGAAGAAAAAGAGGTGACAGATACGACAATGTAGCCATTCGCGATGTCCTTGAATATATATATTTTTTTGGACTGATCGAAAATTGTTCCAAATATTTCCTCAAAAAAATGAGTGTGTACCAGATCGTTGAATTTCAGTTCTGAAAATGCAAAACCTCTCTTTTGTGGGGGGTGGGGGGATTTCCGTAGACTAAGTTATACACAGTAAAGACGCAAACTGAAATCGATATGACAATTTATACCACATTGGCCATTCACGTTGCCTTGAATGTTCATTTTTTTTTCAATTGAAAATATAGTATGCAAAAGTGCCAAAGTGCAAAAGTGTGCACGAAATCGTAGAATTGCAGTTCTAAAAAAGCAACACCCTCTCCTTGGTTCAGTTCCGATAGACTTCGTACGCCATAAGGATCATACACATGCACATGACATGCAGATACCACAAGCCAATCGCAATGGACCCTTAAATATTAATTTTTCCTACTTTTCGATTAAAAATTTTCCAAGTATTTCCCCAAAGTTTGTATCATGCAGATCGTTAAATTTCGGTGCTAAAAATGCAAAATCTACCTAGCGCTGGAGGCCTGGGGAATACCCCCTCCCACACCCTGCCACTTTTCCTACGTCTGGCCATGTATAGTATTATGTGTGTGCGTGTGTGTGTGTGTGTGTGTGTGTGTGTGCATGTGAGTGTGTGTGTGTGTGTGTGTGTGTGTGTGTGTGTGTGTGTGTGTGTGTGTGTGTGTGTGTGTGTGTTTGTGTGGCTCCTTGAACAAATATTGTGATTGCCTCTTTGGGCCTCAAATCATACCCCAGGTCATGAGGACCTGTCTAGCCACTGGTGGGCTGTATGATTCGGGCGCGCACCGGGCGCGCGCCCCCTCTTTATTTGTTTTTAAAACAAAAGAAATAAAAAGACAAAAAATGAGACGAAACCCGGGAGTAGCACCAGAAATATTGTTCCCCACCCCCCCCCCCCCCCCCCACCCCTTCACGGAATTCCTGGATCCGCCTATGTGACGTGCATCATATCAGAAAGGAGTGACTAAAAAAATACACATCAAAGACAGTCATTGATTCATAGAGTTATTGCTTTATTCAGCCAAGTATGATAGACCTTCTCTAAGGTAGCATAACACACAATGCATATTACACTATGTAAAGATGACTGATTACATGTCATCTTTGTTATAGGGAAATATAGCCATGATAGATACAGACCAAGGATCCCTGTGTACATCGTTGCATAACAACATACAGGAGTACATAGATTGATGAACACAGAATTCATTATTGAGAACTCAAGTTCACTCCACTGCATATAGACCTCCGTTACTTGTGAACATCCTTCGGTAATCATGAAAGAACATTTCAGAATACAGCAGCTACCTGTCTTTGTGTCAGGGAGAATTAAGATAGTAAAGCAAATGATCTAGCTTTCAAAATCAGCAAGATATATTTTACAGTATACATACTAAACACAAAATTAATATTTGTGATGTGGATGAAAGCAAGTGCCGCCTTCTGACAGATTTGCTATGTACACACGAGACAATACACGGGCAATTATTTAAAATGGGGACGAATGGATTAAGATTAGGTCTTTATAAATAGTGTAAACTGACATTAGAGTCTATATTTCAACAGCTGATAGGAGCAGAAGGCACACCATTCAAATATACTACAATGTATGGATATTCATGTATAACAAAATCTTATACAGCGCATTCCCGTTACAACGAACACGGTCATAACGAAGTGAAAGTTCATGTCCCAAATCATCGTCATTAAAGTCCACGGTACAAAATTCATTTAACGAACACGGTTTTAGCGAAATTTTCGCTAAAACAAAATCTTTTCCGAGCGCCACTGACAAAGAAAAACAGAAGAAATAGGCCTACGCCCCGTTATAACGAAATGCTGATCCCTTACAAAAATCAACAACAACAACAACAACAAAACAAGGAACAAACATTTACAGAGCGTCTATGCATGGGCGGAATCACTCTGCGTTCACTCCCGTGTGCCAGGCACCGTTTGTGAGAACTTGGGTTATTATGATGCGAAATGAAGTAAGGTTCGTTATTACGAAACACAAATCCTGATATACCTAGATGTTCGTTAATTTGAAAATGAAATAGGGTTCGTTATTATACGAACATTGCTACGTAAATTATTCGAAAGGCTCGTTAGTAACGTTTGTTATTCCAACAATGAAATAGATTCTTATTATGAAGGTTCGTCAATCCGAAAAAAGATAGAAATCTCCATAGGCCCTATTTACGTTAATCGGAACATGAAATAAGGTTCGTTAATCTACGAGAGAGGGAGAGAGAGAAAGAGAGGGAGGGAGAGGGAGAGAAGATGAGTACACCAAAAAAACTTCGGAATTACAAACCTTATATCTTCTTCGGATAAGCGAACCCCTAGACCCTTTCTCTCTTTTTTTTATTAACAAACCTTCGGACTAACGAACATTACATTTTCGGATCAACGAACCTTCGGCACAACGAACCTTATCTCACTTTCGGAATAACGAACTTTCAGAATAACGAATCTTCGGAATAGCAAACTCTATCTTATTGCAACTGATTGACAAATGTCAATCAGTTGATTGTCAACTGATTGTCAATCAGTTGCAATGAAAACATCTCGACGGAAGAATTTGACTAATTTGAATAAACTCTATCTTACTTTCGGATTAAAGAACCTTCGAAATAACGAATCCTAAGAATGGCGAATCTTTGGAATTGGGAGCCTTCGGAATACGGACTCTTTGAGATAACGAACTTTAGTAATAACGAACTTTGGAATGACGAAGTGCCACCAAATCCTAAACCATCGTTTTTTAATACATGTGTTTTCAAACGAGGCATGAAAGTGCAAACGAGTTTATATTTTCTGTTAATGTAGAACATTTAATCGAAATTGATGAGATTGTATACTTAATTCATGTAATATTTTGTTCAGTTATTACGAAATTTCGTTACAACGAAAGAAAACTGTCGGTCCCGAGGATTTCGTGATAACGGGAGTGCACTGTATTGTGTATTCAGTATAAAATGCATCACACTGTATTTTGGAATATACTTCTCAATGTTATTCTACAAATGGAGGGGGGGCACTTTAGTGTCTTTTGTACCAAAATGACATAAAACATGTAGTGATCTATGCATCAAACTGTACCTTAGAAACCTAAAAATTGTGTGATGCATAAAAAATGTAGTTCGACATATCCATTAATCACAAATATTCAACAAAACTAAAAGTGAGCATACGTTAAATGACTGCATTTTGATGTTACCATATATCACATTTATCATTCGTGTATGCATATAAATTCTTCATGTAAAATTTAATATTCTATTTCTCATCATCTGCCTGTCAGACACCACGATGAAGAAGGTATGTAAGCACAGAATTGAAGTTACATAATCCGCCATACATTTTACTTTACACTTACTTTCCAATGCTGAACACTTAGTTTTCTAAGATACACTCCACAATGATTTTTTACTTTATCAATTAAACCCTCCAAAAAAGCAGTGTGCAATAATGTACCAACATGTGATTCATTCTGTAGGGAGGGCACGTACATTATCTGTGTTTTCATCGCATCGTGTTAAGTATATATATGAATACAGTACGTGAGACATTTTTCATCTTCTCCGAGTTTAATGGCCTCTTTGCCTTTCAAGCTGAGCATTTGCGTAGATGCCTAGAATTCTTGGCACTTGGTTGCAACTGCATGAGCAAACATATTTCAGAGAAAGATGATTTGATGTTCATGTGCTAACGTATGATAAAATACAGAAATGATGCAGTATCATTACTTTCCAAGCTACACCACAAAGTTACATCTACATTCTTCAATGATTTCTTATAATTTCTCTTGGAATATTGAAACACTCATGAAAGAAATGAAATGCTAATGCTTTGCAATTTGTCTCTTTTTTAAATGAAAAACAAATACACAAACAGTGAGGCTACCCAGCAGTTAATCAAATTTAACCATGTTCCTGACCCAGAAAAGTGACAAATGCATATATGAATATGATTGGGGGGGGGGGGGGGGAATCCACGGGGAGTTGAACATTTGAGAAAAAAAAAATGGTTTTTTTTTCCATTTTTGCTCATGAATCCTTCTTGTCCGTAATGTATTCACTGATGCAGAGTAATCAAATTGAGCAAAACCTTGGCTCTTAGTTTCGGAGAACTGTCAGACGTTCAAGAGAGAGCCCCAGAAAGTGAAGAGTGATGCTCCACCTTGATTACTTGCTTCAGCCAGAATGCACCCATTGCCATTTACCACGCATTATGCAAAACAATCTGTCACTTAGATTTGGAGTCTTTTATTTTCTAAATATAGAGATAAGTTAATGTATCCAATGTATGAAGGAATTGGTAATGGGAACAGCTATCCTCAGTGGTAGAAAATAGTTTCTTCTTGATATTTGAAGACTGATTAAACCCCACTTTTGGTTCTTTTCATTGCAGAGTTTGATTTAGGAGACTTACTACCTCATTGCGAATGGAAGAATACCATACACTTAAAAAGGAATTCCCGTCCATTTATGTTAGCCTGATAAGAAATAGTACAATCTTTCAAGTTCAACTGTGAAAATTTGATCAAAATCGGATGAAAATTAGGGAGGTTATGAAGTTGTGAAGTTTCGCTAATTTCTGCAGAACAGTTCTCGTACAGTTGATAATATGAACATGCAAATGAGTGAGGTGATGATGTCATCACCACACAAGTTTCCATTGATCATGTACAAAAAAAAAAGACAAAATGCAATGTTTTTGTCATTGAAGACAGGTGTAAAATATAATGTTATTCCTAGTTAAACAACTTCAGAATGATAATCAGTTATATATATTTCATGATTTAAGAGTGGAGTGTAATCACATTTGAATGATAAACAGGAAATTTCAAAATCTAATGTACAGACTATATGGCAAGTTGTGCGGGGATGACATCATCACTTCACTATTTGCATATTCATATTGGCTGTTAAAGAACTGGTGAAACTTCAAAATGCCATGCATAACTTCTTTATTTTTCATCTGATTTTCAAATTTTCATTGTTGTGCTGAGAAAATTTTATTCCTTATTCTTTAAATACTATGGCTTTCAATTGCGCTGGAATGCCGTTCAGGTTAATAAATTGGGACATATATAGGTCCAAGACTGAAAACTTGACCAAGTTTGTGACTGTTTAACAGTTCCTTACATGACTTGGCATAAATATCTGATTTGAGACGTTGGAACAAAGGTGCAGTACAGCATTGGTAAAAAGATATATCAGAACAAAGTACTAAAACATCAAGCACATCACAAAGTTTAGGGGAATATTCTGAAAGACAATAAAGTCATTGCATTTAACAAAAGTGAGAAGACCGTTGATGGAAGAGAGCAGGCTGACAGGAAAAAAGCAACAACAAAAAACGAAGAATTGCTTTGAATGTGTATTCCTAAAATCAGCATCTTTAATGCATACTAATCATACTAAAGCAAATCATTTTCAGTCTCCAGTAATTATGATGTAATTCTACACTCACGCTAAAGCAAACAATTTTTAGTTTCTGGCAGTTAGGATACCATTCTACACACATCTAGTTTCTAATCACATTGACATGCTATATTAGGATGGGTACACACAAAATGTAACATTCCATTATTGGAATATCTTGATAAAAATGGCACCGTCAAGTTAGTGCATAATGATTAGCTTTCACCAGCAAGTCTAGTATATAATATATATATATATATATATATATATATATATATATATATATATATATATATATATAATAATTGGGGCTCATCATTAGCGCTAGCCCAGGGCCACAATGTCGGGCCACCAAATACATATATCTTTTGGTGACCCGATCGGGCAACAAAGATTCAAAATGGATTGTTACTTTTGCTTCTATTTCAGGCCACTACATATCCTTTTGGGAAGCCATCAACATTTCAGATTTAAAGATTTCAGGGGCCACAAGACGAAAAAAGCGTAAGAGTCAAATCCTACAAACACACACACACACACACACACACACCCACACACCCACAAATAAAAAATAAGCAAATAAATCTATGTTGGTAAAAAAGCACACCAAAATTTAAGGTAAGTTACAAGCATACAAACACACTAAAACAAATTTTCTAAAATTTAAGACAAAAACCACACCATATTTTTTTTTCACTGCAAACTTCAAGAAAAATCACTTTAAACAACAAGATATGAAACTCGTCACTTTAAGATGACTTAGGTGATATGCAGGGGGTAATCAGATATCGTTCACCTATAGAAATCAGATCAGTACTTTTAGAAAAGTATGGTGCTATTAATTCGAAAGTAATCGCACTCTTTCATATCTCAATTTCAACTCTCATTTCCACGAACAAGGGAGGGATATGCGGACTGGAAGTTATATGAAGATACATCCGTGTAGTCGAGTTCTATGTACCTACAAAATTTAGATACGTTTCCACAAGTTGTTTCTGCAATGCAAAACAACAGGGATTCGCACACTTATGTGTGAGTAAATGTGGGAGTAAGTCGATATCACAAACTGTTTAACTTTATATTTACCACAAAGTCTTTGACACGAACAAAATGAAACGTGACACTAAAGTATTTTAAGGTCTACCCCCTGTTGGGTTCCTCTTTCAAGCTCTCCTAGGCGTTCAGTTCCTCTTCCAAACTCTTCATGGCATCCTGTATGTGGTGGGTCAGCTCGTGGTGAGCACCAAACTTTGTGGTGCGGATGTCAAGGGCTTGGCTCATCAAAGCTAGGGACTCTTTCTTGGACTGGAGACTCTCATCCTTCCTCAAAAGTTTGCCTTTATCGATAAAGAGAGCGAGTGAAACATCGTCACATCACGTAAAATCATCAACGAGTTATTATTTTGCACAATATTCAGTGCTATAAAGCATGACTTTTTGTAATTAGAAAAAATATCCAGTATTCCCATTACACACACTTATGGTCTTCAACATAACAACTGTAAATGAATTTCATCATTGCTGTCATTTTAGATGTCTTCAAGTTTGGGTTTGTAGAGGCAGGTCATAAAAACAGCAAATATAATCCTAGAAGTTAGGCTAAAAACAACAAAGCCCACCATTTATGTTAAAACTTGATATTCAGGAAATGTAGACAAAGGAGAATCGTTTAATTTTCCTCAACCAAATGTAGTGCACCAACATCAATTACAATCTTTTAGCTGTCAGAAATTAATTGTTGGCAAAGTTCCTATCACTATGTAACTTATAAAGAACTAATATATCACCTCAGTTATCATGTGAAGAGCAAAGAATGTCATTACAAAAATGTGTAAAAACTAGTTTTTATGTACGAGGATGTGCCAACAAACAAAAATTTTGATTATTGAAATATTGTGCCAGCACTAGCTGGCAAGCTACTGTATCAAAGATGTGAAAATTTTATGGAGAGTTTGACAAAATAAGAGGTAAAATTGTCATCATTTCTGCTTACCCAGATGATATAGCGTTGTGGCAAACAGCACATGGTCATCACCGAAGGCGTCCTCTCTAATCTTCAGCGCCCTCCTGTAGTACGACTCTGCTCTCAGCCTGTCATAGCTGCATAGGTAGACATAAGGTATTGAACTCTTAATGCAGCACTTTTATTTCCCACTTTACAAACATTTACATGACAGCAAATGGAAAATGTTGGTCTGTATAAGTAATCTACTCGGATATACCCAGAAGCGGATCTAGAGGGGGGGTTGGGGGTTGCAACCCCCCCCCCCCCAAAAAAAAAAAAAAAAAAAAAAAAATCTGAGTACCATTTTTTTTTAATCTTATCTTTTTTCTTTAACTAGTAATTTTATTTTTTTTTTTCTATTTATGGCAATGACCTCTATACCAAAAATAGTGGTGTTTTAGATGCAAGAAAATGCCATTTTCACACACAGATTTTCAAAAATTCTCCCTACTGTGGGAGGGGGGACACCCCCCTCCCACACCATCCCCCCCCCCCCCTCGCTCGCTCCGCTCGCTCGGGCTCGGTCGCTACGCTCCCTCGCATTCCGCCCCCAACCCCACCCTTTATAAAAAGCTAGATCCGCCCCTGATACCTACTAGTAATCCTTTTTGCTGCTTAGCAATTCATATGGGAAGTTGTCTACAATTCTATGTTCAGGATATGCACCATCTTATTTTCATGTCTTAAAAGAGGCAAAATGCAATTAAACACTGATATTCAAGTAATATAGACACTCCATCAGCTCCCGTTGCTTTCAGCATGCAGCATTATTCTTTAATGCTATCCCATTATACAGTCATTTGAAAGCAAGAAGGTTGTAAGCGCTGTACTGAAAACATCCTACACCAGCAGCCATCTGTTTTGAATTAGAAAACGGGTGCAATGCCATCTTAGTGACAGACCGTTTGTTATACACACCCTTCCTTATTATCCTGCATGCCGAGCAACCCTGCAAGCTCATTGAGAACTTCTGCCACCAATGGGTGAACAGTCCCGTACCACTGCTCTCTGATCTGGAGAGCCTCCTGCAGATTGGTTTGGGCGGGGCCGTACTGTTTCATCTTCATCCTATAGAAGGAAACAAGACAATTTACAGTTAGCATCCATCCAGTCATCATCCATTCATTATCCATCCATTCATCCATCCATCCATTATTCATCCATCCAATATCTTTTCATTATCCATCCACTATTTATCCATCCCATACCCTTTCATTATCCATCCATTCACTATTTATCCGTCTATCTCTCCATTATTCATCTATCCACTACTCGTTTGGGTTGTAGGAGGATGTGTCCCTTTCCCATGATAGGAATCTTGTGCTACTATTATTTTGGGATCATAATGTAATTTTACTTACATCCATTTTCATCTGTTTGTGACACGGAAAATGGTTAGGTGCATGAAAGACATCATTTTTAACAGTTTCCCCCAACTTTCTTCAAGGGTGAATGAGTCTTGTTTTGAAGAATGTATAACTAATAAATGGATGACTCCATTCTTACAGAGACCTCTAAATTATTCATTTAGAATAGGCGTAGTAAATAACTGTATAATTTGCAAGAAACAGCCATGTACCAATTATTGTTGGTATCCTCTGGCCAACCTTGGAGGCGTGAGAAAATGATTGATGGGCGGATGTGTGATCAGTGTGGCAGCATTAAAAATGGGATTTTGGTTGAGACCCAAATTTGAGACCCAAATTATGCTCAATTGGCATAATGTCATGTTACATCGTATCAACCAAGGAGAACTAGCTGAAAAAAATAATAAATTCTCTCAACAAAATTGGCTGCAGATAAGCAAACGGAAAAAAAAAAATCCTGACATCCCAGCTATCTCACCAAATTGGCTGACAAGCAAAAATATCTTCATGAAAGGCAAACAAACACAAAGAGGTAGCATAGTACACAAACAGTATACTGTTTTTTCCTGTAACAACTATGCTAGAATTATGGGGGAAAGCCTAATTACGCCTTTAGCATACTGCTAAATGCGCAAGCATAACAAATTATGCCAGACAGCACAATTAGGCCTATGCCAACTCTGGCAACGTTGGCGTGATATAGTAGGTCTGAGGAGATTCGAAGCTAGAAATAGTAGAATTCGAAAGGAGCAGTCATTAATGTTCGATAAAAGTTAAATACACAGATCGCAACAACACCGCTCGAAACGCCACACACCAACATGATTAAACAGGCAATATTTGGGATCCACACACAAATCCAACTGAGCTTCATACGAATTACATACTTGCAAAGTAGCCTGAGTGCCAGAGGCTGAACATTATTTTACTGTCCGCCCCATGTTTTGAATCCAAATCTGAATGATGTAACACTTGGATCTTTGAGGGTTTCAAAATATTCATGATGGTTGCCAAAAAAGGAAAGTCCCATGTATTTCCTTATAGATTAAAATGATTTTTAAAAAATGAAAATAACTACCGGTAATGATTTAACCCTATATATTTTGAGGGTGCTGAATCCTAATCTGCATGATTATGATACAACTCTTGCATCCTTGTGGGTTTTGAGATATTCAAGATGGCTGCGAAAATGCTGGGTACATTACTAGCACACCTATATCGTGATCTCCAATATAATCTGCTGGACAACTGCTGGAGCTGGTTTCACAGCAAGTTCAAGACTTGAGTGCAAGCACATTGGAGAGGCATAAAAATCTCTTTCCATTTGCATTTGTGACTGTGACCAAAACCCTTCAACAGACCAAAACCTCAATTTCCAAAACTTCATAACTTTCTTCGGTTGGGAAAAAAAGTTTCAATTTTCAGTGTTTTCCAGCTGATTTTTCATTCAATCAACTTGAACAGGCAGTGGAGTTTCATTAAAAAAAATAATAATAATAAATAAATCTTGGCATGCCAAGCACACATGCACAAGCCAGTACTGAATTTTGTATGGAGGGCAAGCACACTTTTACTAAGAAGAGAAACCTTACTTGAGAAAACCCAGATTAAATTGGGCTGTGGCGATGCCAGCTACACTGCCAGCCTTCTTCATGCACTCGCTTGCTTCTACCAGGGCCTCCTCGGCTGCTCCCAGCTGACCGTCGTGAGCTGCCATATTACCCAGCAGAGAGAGAAGTCGCCCTGGTGGACAGCGGGAGAGAAAGAGACACTCATGATGGGAGATACATCAGTGGTATCCAACCCCAGCAAGTCCTCTGGGAATTTTGCTGAGAAATTACCTTGTCATCATTGATTTTACACAGCATCAACCCACAGGAATATGATGCTTGGGAAATAATGGTTAACATTTACACCCTCAAGCTACCAGATAGCTGCAAATGATAAATAGAGTGTTATCCCTTATGCTGTCCCATTTTTCATACTAGACTTCAGAAACATTTAGAAAAGTTAACTTGGTTTATCTTACTTAGCTTGATGACCACTTCATGGTAAAACATAAACTGCTTGAATGCTCATCTGGCCTCCTAAATGTTACTGCTACATACGGGTTGTTTGTTGTTGTTGGTTTTTTTTTTGGGGGGGGGAGGTGGGTCTCATCTTTCAAGACAAAAACGAGCATAGAAGTCACTGTATGTCTGCAAATCAAAGTACAGAATGTGCTTTGTACAGATACAACAGAGATGCAAAGTGATGAGTGCAAAATTAAAAAGGCATCAGGTACAGATGACTCAGGAAGACGTACCTTTGCTCTCCAACAGTGGCTTGATATCATCATAGGATTCCTCCTTGATGATGTGTGCCAGTGTGTTGAGCGCCTTGTTGAAGAATTGCTTGGCGTCATCCTTGCGGAGCTCGTAGCGGTGGCGCTCTCCTATGCTCTCTTGCACCTCCACCAGAAGGAGCTGCTCCTTGTGCGTCAAGGGGGACTTCTGCCATGGCAACAGAGGTTGAAATGTGAAAGGATAAACTGCTCTTTTTCTTTTTATTTCAAGGGAAATCACCATTTTAACAAGTGAAATAAAGTCTGTTGAATGGAAGTAGATCCCAACGTCTGACTATCAAATGCTCTGACTACAAAGTTGTATCTTAACTCTGGTCTGTCACTGCGCATTACTTGGACAACAAGCCACTTACACCTAACTGTGAGTGATCCATTTGTAAAATTTGTAAGTCTGAACTTATTTCCATTATGAGTGACAGGAAGCATTTTTTTTCTTTCCATATCACACTGCAGTCCATACAACACCCCATGGTCATAGAAATATAACGAGCTGTATACTGGACATATACACATATGTGGAGTGGGACGTTGTGTCAATACCTCTATGATCCTGTTATATGCCAACATCAGCATCTCATTGGCCTGTGTAAAGTTAGTCTTCTCCGCCAGGAATTTCCCCACGTGCATCGCCAGAAGAGCTCCCTTGCATCGGATCTTCTGTTCGTCAAACTCTTCTTCATCTTCCTCACTGTTGTCCTCACGCCCGACGGCGCTCGCCACCATCTTGGTCAGCGATTCGGTGACATTGAAGTTCTCCTTGGTGAGGCGGTTGCAGTAGTGAAGGAGGTCCAGCTTGAGGGCGATGTTCTGGGAGGTGTCCGCCTGCATCGTGAGGAAGGTGCTGAAAGGATGTGGGAGAAGGAAATCGAACAAAGTTTTAAGAGTGCACTGCAGCAAGTAAAGAGCGCTCACAAAAATAAAGTATCTGCGGCAAATGTGGCGCGACGAGCCCAAATAATATCCTCCGAACTCTTTTGGGGGGACTCAATATTACCAGTTTGTGCTGAAAACCACTATGTCTGAAGCTTACTTACTTCCAGTAATCACTCACAATCATTATCTTCTTTACCATCCTGAATTCTGGGTGACTACACCGCACCCTTAATAAGACTTCAAGACTTATAGATTAGAATTGATGTGGAGGTATTGATGTCACAGATTAGAGGTCATGGGTCAATATTAATGTTGTCTTGTAAACTTTTTCTTTCTCATTGTACCTTAGCAAGCACTTGGTGCATTTTGACAGTACATGGATGCCAGAGAACTTTACATTCATGTTCTGTTTGAGTACATGTGTATATTTGCTAATGTGGGGATTGTAAAAGTTGCCATGGAATTTCTAAAAATGAACCCAACAACCACCACGCCCTTTACTCTTCTAGTATTAACGAGTGTAAGATTGGTGACATCATCAAAACAACTAACACAATGATGTTACCCTTCTCAGTCGAGGGTCAACCTACTCTGGGTCGGTGATGACCTTGCTGAGACCATACATGTCGCCACACCGGTCCAGGTGGTAGGGCAGCTCCTCCACCCGCCGACGGGAGGCGGGCTGGTGGAGGAAGTACTCCGCTAGGTGCTTGTGGCACTGCTGAATCTGGTCGTTAACGCCTAAGGATCGAGGGAGGATTCGGTTACCAGGTTTCATTCCGAGTTCACGGTTCATAACGGGTTTGAAGATTTTGGTGGTGGTGGTTGTGGCAATGGAAGCCAGTAAAGCATAGAACTCACACTCAATATTAGCACAGTAAAGGTACGTGTTATCTGGATACATATAATTTCAGTATGTCTATTTGTGTGCGTACTGTGTATATACAGTATAATAATGTATGTATACATATGTATATATATATATATATATATATATATGTATATATATACATGTATATATATATATATAAACATATATACATATATATGTAAATATATTCATATATACATGTATATATATATAAACATATACATATATATGTATATATATTCATATACATAGATATACGTATATATATATATATATATATGTATATATATATATGAATACATGTAATACATAAGGATATATAGATACATGTACATAATACATATAATTTTATATATATAAGTATACATACATGCATACACGTGCTTGTACATAGATAACAAATCGGCTAGTTACACAAAACAGGATGTCCCTGTAAAAGGAGTTTATGATGATAATGACAGCATAAATTTGATCATAGCATTGTAAATATTAGTAGCAGCAGTGGTATACCATTTTTGTTTTAATCCCCATCATTATCATCACCTTCAAGTAGGGAGTTAAGCACAGCATCCCTCATTTCCTGGTGAAAGAATCCAAACAGTCCCCCGGGCCGCTCAACCAGGGCCTCGGAGGCTTCCGAGCGGAAAAGGGCAAAGTCAAAGCTGGTGACCTTGGACTTGCCCCGGTATCCCATCTTCTGCAGGAGGTCCAGAATGTCTGCTTCACTGAGTCCGTGCCTGGAGCAAACCATGAGCCTCAGGGTCTCTGCTACCCATCCTGTGAAGGCTGGGAGTTGGGTTGAGATGAGAGAAGATGGATGGGGAATGAAATGTTAACTTGATTACAACTAGAAAATGAAAAGCAATATGACATGAAAGATTTGTTTTATGATATCACCTGGCTTCAGAGGGGCATTTCGTCAAGTTCGTGGGTTTTTTTTTTCTGGTCAGTAATTTTTTCACTGACAAATTTGCTCTCAGCCAATCAGATGAAAGGATTTCAGTATCTTATAACAGTTGTCAGTGACTCACAAGTTCCAAGAAATGCTGCCGTGATCACATTTACAGAGAGCATCAAGAAAAGAAATGTCTACAAACATCCAATTATTGCTTGACAGTGAGTTTTGAGGTTTGCGGTTTTATTTTGAGATTAAGACTTATCTTTCCTGGTGGGTAGCTAGTAAGGAAGCACCATCACATTTAGTTGGCAAGCAAACATGGAATCGACAACTCATCCTGTCTGAAGAACTATAGGTTAAACTCCTGCCATTGTATACTTCCAGCTTGATTCGCCTGTTGTTGCAATTCCACTTATATGAGCACAGATGTTTGGAAGGATCGTGGTATTTCTAGGCACAACAGCTGGGAAGGAATTACCCACAGTTTGCAGGGATCAACAATATAGCACATCCCGCACAAACTATAAACTAGCATCAGCATGTATTGCCAGTTCTACATCAGGGAAAGATGGCCCGTGTTCTTTGCACCAAGAGACTTAGATCATATATTGGTACAGCTCAAAGTCACACTACTTCAACATAGCATTTTGATTATATAAAATCAGCTGAAGGTATGATTATACATGGTGAAATAGAACAACAGGATGAAATAGTAAGATGTGCAAAAGCCTCATGATTACACAAGAAATAATGTCCAAAAATCTATCTTAAGGGTTCAGCAATCCTAATGTGTTTAATGACACAAAAGCAACAGAAGTAGTCTATGAAATTTAGTCAAAGTACACTTTGGTAATACCATCAGTGTGCATAGGGGCAAAATGTAGGGCTGACGGCCTCCCTTCAGTGCTCCATCCGTAATCCTGTGTCCACCTCGAGATGATGCACTTCCAGAGGTCCTGGAAGGAGGGTGCACTGACGTAGCGGTCCAGGAGGGTCGACAAGTTTTGGAAGGTACCGCAGGCCCGCAGCTCGCTGGCGAGGATGGTGAGGAAGAGGGGCCGTGAGCTCATTTTGCACTTGACGATGGTCTCT
The DNA here is from genome assembly GCF_964275005.1 of Diadema setosum. Classification (NCBI taxonomy): domain Eukaryota; kingdom Metazoa; phylum Echinodermata; class Echinoidea; order Diadematoida; family Diadematidae; genus Diadema; species Diadema setosum. The sequence goes on from NC_092686.1 coordinate 37,724,362, forward strand.
AGGTGGCGATCATCCAAGCATTTGCAGTGAATCTCCAGATGTTTCTTAATGACGGCAGTCTTGTCCTCCGTACTGGTGAAAAGAGGCACAGCGAGGACCTCGCTGTCCTGGCGAGAAGACAGCGACTCATAAGTCGGGTCTGAGCGGATGGTGGTGATGATGATTTTGCAGTGTGCCGGGAGATCAGTGGGCAGCCACTTCAGTTCTTTCACCTGTCAAGGAAGGGATGTGGAACTGAAGCGATCAATGGATGCATTCTCAATGGTAGCTTAAATTGACAGAGAAGGTCCATTTGTGGGAAGATGTGGCATCAAAGGATCGACCCCTATATAAAAAAATTGATGTAGGCTGCAAAAGGCCATAATCTTACTCCTAAAAAAGCACATGTCAAAACAGAACAAAAGAAGTAACAGATCTCATTATTCTTGACATAGTTAAAGTAGAGTGTTGAAGTAAATAACTAACCAAAAATATGATTACTTACATCCCCATTTTGATCACTTTTAACATGCACCAATTTGAACAAATCAACATATCAAACACAAAGACCTCTTGAAATTATTGAACAACATGTGAAATTTTCCAAATTTAATCTTCGCCTCAGACCAGTCTTTTTCAGTATTTTTCAAATTAATTACGGTGTCTAAAATTTGAACAAATCTTGTCTTATCACATATAGGTCAGACTTCTAGCATATAACACTATCCAAAAATTGACCATAACATTCGACCCTGAAAAAAAAAAAAAAAAAAAAAAAAACTTTATTGTCATCCTTAAAAGAAATTTGATGAAACGCGTAACATATTAACCATGAATGACTGAATGGCTTCAATTTCTATATACATGAAAAAAAAAAACGAACAAACAAGAGGACCATAGGTGGGGGTGGGGCAGATTTGAGGGCTTCTATGGGGGCATGGTGTCCATATGCATTTTCCATGACACTGGTAAAATATAATTTGACTATGCAGTGAAAAAAAAAAAAAATCAATCATAAATGTAAAAATCCCCCTTCGATCCCCACACAACCCCTGGATCTACTATAAATATCCTTGAAAGTGAACTCACTAATGTATTTACTCAGAGTGTTTCTTAAGTTTAAACAAGATTTTTCTCTTTTTTTTTCTTTTCTTTGTTTCTTTTTGAATAGGTGGTTCTGTGGTCCTTGTAACTATTATTAAGTATATAAATTGTCACCCTTATAATAATGTTCTTGGTTTGGTAGACATGATTTAAAAAAAAAATCATGGACGTAGATGAATACTGTTCATGCATTTTTAACATGCCATATTGACACGGGCGTCCTCAACAATGTAAGTAGACCTACAGGGAGCACTGTCTCACTGAGAAGACCCCAATCCTCACCTGTTGGACACCCATGCCCATTGTATTTCCTAGCTCATCAGTAGCATCCAGGACCAGGATGCAGGGTCCCATGGCAATGGCGGCCACGAAGGCCTCACAGATGCGGTGGAAGTTGGACAGATCCTCCGAGTCTCCGCCCGTTTCGGCCTGACCAGATGGATCCCCTGGTGTAATGCATACAATGCAATGAAGGAAGGAAATTCACCTTTTGGGCAAAATAATGTGAGCATCAAGATTGATCAAAAAGGGTTGATGACGACTACACAGGCAATGCAACAAAATATTAGCATTTTTACTGTCACAGTAGTTGGGTAACAACTACAGAATACGGAGATTATCATTTTTATGTATGTGTCTGACAAAGATATAAATATATAGACAATCATAATCATGCGCTCGATTCAACTACACAATGCAAATGGACTACATTTTTTATTTGTGGACAGATCATGTATAATGACTTTTATATAAGTTTACATCGCATCAACGTATGATACAAACTACTTTATTAGAGCTAGTTGATCTAATAGAATTTGTCTTTTCACATATAACAGGTAACATAGTAAAACTACAAGAAAAACACTTGCACATTCAATCATAATATTGTCTAAGATGTATAACAATATAGGCCTAGACTAGTGTCAAAAAGCTGAAAACACAAATTGCGGATGTCTGCAAAACAAGCGACAAAGTAAATGTATCAAGACATCAAAACAGACAAAATGAGCAGGATGTCAATATGCAATTTAACATGTTCTACATTCACTCCGTTTTCTGGTCTCTCACAGGTTAAAAAAAAATAATAAATAAATAAAATAAAATACCAAATTTTGATTCGAAGAGAATTCCAATATCCTACCTCCATACTGGCAACGCATTTCGTAGGTCACCCTGCGAAGGAAGCTACGAATGTCCGTGCTGAGGGCACTGGACCCCACGTAGTGAGCCAACACCTTGACATTCGGGTGTGAACTCTGGAACTCCCAGACCCAGTTGGCTACCAAGGATGTCTTGCCACACCCTCTTTCACCAGCAAGGGTTATTATGGACTTGTAGGTTGGTGCCCCTCTGCACATACAAACAACGGTTTTGATATTGGTGATAATGATACCATTAACGATAGGATTTAGAGCAGTAACATATCGACAGAAATATCTATAAGACTAATAATGATAGATATTATAACAATATGGAAGAAGGAAAAGGAGAAGGAGGAGAAGAAGACTTTCACCACACCTGCCAGGTGTGGTGAAATTGCGTCATGGAGTTTTCAAACATTGTCAAAGAAGATGATAATGTAAAAAGTTTATGCACGAAGCATGACGCCCGAAGGGTGACGCCCAACGGACGCCTTAGGCTCAGGGGGGCTAAAAATCCCACGACGGCAAAGTGGCAGACTTGGGGAAGGACAGTAAGGGAGGTAGAGACCAATCAACAAAAGAAGTCCATTTTGGCGGACATCTTGAATATTTCAAAAATCAGCATCAAAATCTCAATCCTCATCACCAGACACGGATTCAGAACTCTCGAAATAGGGCAAAATCATTAATCATTTCCAGCTTATTCACATATTATGAAGAAATTCTTATATCAAAAGTTCAATTTTTGGCGGACACTTTGGATGTCTCAAAAACCTCAGGGATGTAAGACTTGCTTCATCCAGGTTCAGATTCAGCATCCCCGAAATAGGTCAAAAATATTAAAGTTTTCAAAATTTTCACCATTATAAGGAAATACATGGAACTTTCATTTTTTGGTGGTCATCTTGAATTCTCGAAATCCTCCAGAATAATAAAGTTGCATCATCCAGATTTTGATTTGCAACCCTTTAAATTCGTTAATTATAAGAAAACATATAGGAATTTAAAATTTTGACAGCCATTTTGAACATCTCTAAACCCTCACGGATGCAAGAGTTGCATAATCCAGATTCGGATTCAGCACCAAAGTAGGATAAAATCATCATGAAACATCGGGCGTCGGACGGTAAAACAAGGTTTAGCCTCTGGCACCAAGACTACAATGCTTCTTGACAGATGTGCATACTGTGTTATCTTCTTGCCCTTGACGACAAACCTTTCGGATTCCTCACTCGTTGTTGGTGTGTTAATCGAAGCCTTACAGTGATCCGTCACTTGCTGAAAGAGCTTTCCGATCTCTGGCGTCTTCACAAAGACCCTTCGTCGCGTCTCGGCGTATGCCTCATGAACAGTCCACTCCCTGAAGTGCTCTCCATCTGAGCAGAAGTCACAGAATATAAAGCCTATTGTAGCTCAGTTTGTGTTTTCTTTTTTCTACCAGGAGCTACTAACATTGTTTATCACAAAAATGCAAAGATTTCGTTGTCTACTGTTTTGACTTGCATGATTTCCCCTTGTCAGTCAATATTCAGCTCATTAATTTCAAAAAATTATCACTCATGATTACATTAAATTAAGTCATCTATGAGTAGGCCTACATCTGATGCAATCTTTAATTTATCACAGCAATGACTACTATATGTGTTGAAGTCAGCAGGTTGAGTAAATGTGAGTTCCAGAACAGACACATATTTTTACTGGACGATTTGCTGCACTGATATATAAACATGACACGCGTCTGAGGTTGCCGAAAAAGGGGACTGTATTGCTAAGTTGCACATTGACGTATTCTGCTGTTGCCGTTTCCTGTTAGCTTTTTCTTTAGAGCAATATTTTCCATCTGTTCATATACCATGGGTGTAAATCCCGGGGGATGGGGGAAGCATCCTTCCCCTCTTGGAGGAAGGGGTGGGGTGGCCTGGACAAACACCCACCCCCAATAAAAAGAATGGAATGAAGACGAAATGTGATTGTATCAATTTGGCATATTGCATGAAGTTCAGACGCGCGGCCGCCTTATTGAGATCTCCAGGTAAGCGAAGATTAAAATGATGGTATAGTTTCGGTTGAGATGCGGCTTCAGGTTTTCAACATTGTTTGATGATAAATTTCTGATGCTGAGAAACATCTTATGAAATATGTAACAGCATACAATTCTAAGAGGAATTCAAAATCTATTTGATGAAATTGGTTTTGAAATGCATGATATCCAAACATAAGATATTAATGCATGATATCCAAACATATAAAGATATCCAAACAAATACGTTTATAGGATCGCTTTATTTTACTTTGTTTTTTGATATCTCAGCCATTCCAAAACCGATTTTCATCAAATGAACTTTGAATTCTTTGTAGAATTGAATGCTCTGCAACATTTAAGAAAGAGGTTTCTACTTTTCTAGCAAAAAATTTAAGGGCTGAAACCTCACCTCAACCAATACTATACCACCCCTTGAACAGTATTTCATCTATAGGATTTGTATACATGATTTTCTAAAGCGCTCGTTCGCATCGCTCGCTCCCCAAATAACGTCTTAAAGCATGGTTCACACGATGAAAATGTAAAATACCATACCAGTATTATATCTGCTATGATGCGCGCCACTCTGGACCAATTTACCTGCCGGAAAAACAAAACAAAACAACTCGGCCACCAGAAGCCCCGCCCCCCCCCCCCCCCTTTTCCTTAATCACTGAGTAAACGGTGATGACTCAGTCATGAATATCTGTAAAGGGCACCCAGGGATGATTAGGGGCGTCAATCCTATGGGGACAAAGGGACAGTTGCCCCACTCCCCCTTAAAGATATTGACGGCAAACATGTTTTTTGCTCCCCCCCCCCCCCCATTATTCCAGAGATGCGGAAAAATGCTGAACTTGTTTAGATGGAAAATTGTTCAAATATATTCCACCAGAAGTGTATACCAAAATCGTTGTATTGCAATCATAAAAACGCATAGGCTCCCTCGTTTGGCCCCTTTCCATATAGACGGATTTGCACACTTTTGAGAGTGACAGTTTTACAGAATATGTCCTCAAAAGGGGTGCGCCACATTATTTCATTTTAAAAAATGCAAATGTTCCCTCATATTGGAGGGTGGTAGCCCCTTCCTAACCCGCAAAATGTTTGAGTAATTACATTTGACGCAAATAACTATTGTTTATTTTTTATATATCTAACAATACTTAACATTGATTATACTGATGAACATTTTCACATTATATATTTTTTTTTGTTCCTCACATTTTCTCTCATTCCTCATAAAGCAATGGCTGAAGACTTACGTTTCAATTTGGATTTTCCTTCAGAAATTTAATTCAAAAGCTATACGATTCAGACCACAACAAAAAAGCACATTACCGAAAAGAAAATGAAAATCTATTTCAAATGAACATGGGTGGCATTGATTAATTCACATTCATCAGTCAATATGTCTTAAATAAAAAGGCACAAAGTTAGAACTTGAAATATCTTACCTCAAAATATGTGAAAATATTTTACACAGGAAATGCAAAGAGAGAGAGAGAGAGAGAGAGAGAGAGAGAGAGAGAGAAGGGGGCAAAGCATACCAACACCACCGGGTATGTCATCCAATGGAGGACAGAGCTCATTAATCACTTCCATCCAATCTTCCCGGACCAAATCGCAAAGCTCCTTCGGAGTGCGAAAGGACTTGACCCTCAGGCCCTTGTCTTCGATAAGGAACTTGAGGGCACTAACTCGCTCCCCCGCCTCTCCATTCTCAGCATGATATATCTGTACGAGACCATAGGAAAAATAAGAAAGTGATTGGGGGTACAAGAAGAGGCACTTTAAATACATCCCAGTACGTACCTAAGTTTGAAGGGGATATTGATTAAATTACCACAATGGCATAAGTCAGTTGTGTCACCTAAACTAAGTGTCTGATGTGTGTTTCCCCACTTGAGAATACTATAATAGTTAAATGATTAAAATCCATTCAGTCATTATTTTCAGATGCACTTATAGAGAACATACTGCCTCAGTTTTCAATACTGTTTGAGTGTTAATTTGCAAAGTTGTCACGGCTCCTTTAAATTGACATCATGACACTCGCAAGGGAAGCAGGGAAAGGATTACATGCTCTAAAAGGAAAGGTCCACTTTCATAGACATGTGGATTGAGTGAATGTGGCAATATTTAAGAAGAACACATCATGGTGGGTTTGAGAAAAATCGGACAATCCCTTAAAAGTAATATTTTTTGTAAGTTTCTGCTCAGTCACTGCTGGATGAGAAGACTATTACAGCTTGTGATGTCACACGTGTACAATGATACTTTTTTTTTCTTCAAAAAAATTAAATTTTGTGAAATTTTCTATAGTTCCTTTTACCTTTTCCGATAGAGTCTCTTCAAGCATGTCCAATTAAATTTTGTCAGTGCTCAGTGATTATTCCATGGAGTACGTACTGTGCAAATTTATAAGGTGCAAACGTCTGCATTATTATTGCAAAGGCACGTGCCAGCGCGTACGTGCATATAGGACATGGGGGATTCGCGAGTACGAGCCCTCTGCCCTAGACTGTGTCTGTAATAACAACCATGATGAACACAAAGACAAAAAAAAATAATAAAAGTCTAGGAACCATCTGCCAAGAAATCGGCAAAGACTGTAAGATAAGTCACATTCAATGTTGCTGAACTGTGTGTGTGTGTGTGTGTGTGTGTGTGTGTGTGTGTGTGTGGACTCGCATACAGAGCACAAGGTCTTACAATCATGACAATCTCGCCAGTTAAAGGGATTGTACGAGTATTGGTGGAGATGAGAGTTGGGCTTTTAATATTTTGTGAGATACCAAGCCGAAACCACTTATATGAAATAATACAGAGCATGGCATTTTAAGAGGAATTCAAAGTTTATTAGATAAAAATCGGTTTTCGAATTGCAGAGACATCCAAAAACAAAGTAAAACAAAGCGATTATAATAAAAGGTGGGTCTTTTCTTATTAGGAACGCTCTTTTTTATATCTCAGCAATTTTAAAACCGATTTTCATCAAATTAACATTGAATCCCTCTTGAAATTACATGCTCTTTCATATTTCATGAGAAGTTTCTCATTATTTCACCAAAAACATTATAAACCTAAAGTTGGGTCTCAACCAAAACTATCGCTCCCTTTAACCTTCTCTGCATTCACCGCATGTTGTCATTATAAAGGAATGTGGGCCTACTGTATCACAAAAAAAAAAGAATAAGTAGTATATATCCAGGTATGATAGTGCAATGGCCACAGCTACGGCAGTTGAACATGTGCAAGTTTATTCACTCTTTACTATTTGCATATGACACAAGTTTTGACTGGGTTATTGCAACTCACTATGTCACATCCTCTGGAAATCTCTGCAGACTATACCACAATCTTTTTCTGTTCAAGTAGATGGATAGCTGTCCAAAATACTGTGCATCTTTAAAATGAGTTCGATGGGAATTTTTCAGATTAAATCTGAGACCGTGGTATCTGCACCGAAGTGTGGTGTCATTGCGATTCATCGCCATGGAAACTGATTGTAAACAACCTCATCTGGGCCCTGTTTTATCAAAAGATATAATCGATTATAGATTTCTCTATCACACACGGTACCACAGACTTATGATAGAAGTCAACTATGTAATCAATAATAACTCATCATGAAACAGGGCCCTGCTCCCGGATCCTGCTGGTCTGAGTCTTCATGCGCGTACCTGGTTCCAACCAGGGTTCCCACCTCCCTGTTCCAACCCAGTCTACAAAGTAATTGTGAAACATTATCTTTTTTTTTGTGTTTTTTTTTTTAGTGCTGCACACATGGGTGATTTTAATGGTTCCTGAGATCATAATGTTTATTTTCTCACCCATGACGACGTATATTTCCCCAGGGGTCTGGATGGGATGCTTATTACAAATGACAGGTGCATTATTTTATTAAACAATAGTTCCTCCAGATACTTGAGGCAAATATCATTCGACCCCCTAATATACACTCACTAGATGTAATTCTATCGATTATTTGCATGACATGAATCTATTGCTTCAACAGTAATGTATGAAGTCATGTTACAGAGTGTACATATATGAATTGAATCATGATTAGACCAGGCATATTACACAATGGAATTCCCCTTCAAGGAACACTATATAATTATGAACGTGATGTTTCATAGCAAAATCCATTATTATCTGGTAATCAGGGCATCCACTTCTAAGAAATATTGCTATTTTGTACACTTTTACATTGATTGGATGTAATGCACAAGTCAGCTTGCATGAGAGAGGCATCAGCCCTTTGCCCCAGATTGCATCTCAAAAAAAGTAAAGCAAAATGTTTTAAAAACGCACACACACACACACACACACACACACATACTGTCATCTACCAGTTAAGTCATCAATATTTCTGAACCGCGGCTTTGCTGAAAATCTCGACAACCTTCTCTGCATTCACTGATCAATCAAAAATCAATTTGATTCGTTCCATTCCATTTATTGAGTTTCCACACAAATTATATAGTGTTGTATTTCCAATATCCATCCGTGACAATGTAGAGTAACACATAAATTACAAGTTCAATATAAGAAACTATACATGGCAGACAATCAATTGAAATCAATCTCAAGTACATTGTATTCACGATGGATGAATAAGATTGTGTGGGAACCGACTATAATGCGACTGCTTGTGAGATTGGTCCCCAGAGAAAAAAAAATCAACCACAGGCAGTTACACACACACATACACAAGCACGCACGCACACATGCACACACACACACACACACACATACACACACTGCACGCTCACAAGAGTGTACCTGGACCAAGGAGATTTGACCTGGACACGTGCACGCACACACTAACACACATCAAAAAGAAGAGAATGAGAAGGGAAAAGGAGAAAACACCGAAAGGACCGTCAATATTAGTATAGATAGTGCCTCTAGCTGCAAGAGGAAGAAAATAGGATAGAAAGGAATTGAAAATAAAACCACGTGAACCTGTTCTGCAATCATGCCGAAGAAACTATATCAATTTCTATACTAGAATTTCAAATCATCTGCTAAATCATTTTATAGCATATTATAAGCACAGTACTGCAAAAGAACTCTGTTTTTATGCTTATGTTTAATAAACAAAATCCGGGTGTTCGATGTATTTCACTATCTAAAGAAATCCAGAGTTTGGGGTCATTGTAAATAAAGGTATTCTGCAGTATTCGTAATCTACTTTTCGGTAAATGGTACATACTCTGACGTCCCGGATATCTATGTATTTTTAAATTTTTATCAAATAAAAGCTCCAAAACACAATTCTAATTATTCAAATTATACAAAAACACTCCTAAATTCATTAGGTACAAATCATCTATTTTAGAAAAGTGGATAAGTACGTGCTTGTAAATCACATCCATTTTAAATGCATCTTAAAACTCTGTTTTGGGTAATTAATAACTTATCAACATTTTCTCATCTTAGCTGAACTTTCCTATATACGCTATAGTAAAATCATAGTTGAATATAATATCAAAAGTATTTTAATCGGAAAAACTGCATTAATTGATAAACGATCCGATTATAATCAAATTATTCAAATAAATAACCTGAGTATTCAAATTCAAATAATCGTCAATGAAAAGCCCCAAGCGTTTTGTTGAATGTTTAAATGATTGATTAAATACAATTTGTCCAGAATTTCTTTTTTAGAATTACTTCATAACAAAATGATTTTTTTGTTGTTGTTGTATACTCAACGATAATTTGTTCGCTTGAATCCAATTGCTTTAAAAAGAAGTAATTCATTGTTAACAGTATCACAAAGTAGTTTGGGGTCTTTATGAGAAAACAAAACTGTCGAATCATCAGCGAATGAAATAAAGTCAAAAGTTTGGAAAATGTGTTTTAGCATTAATTTGAGACATATAATGTTTTTACGAAAACCAAATTGCGTTTAAAGAAAAAAATTTTTGTTTTTAATAAGATTTATTGTTCTTTTATAAATGATATTTTCAGTATTTTAGAAAAATTAACGATGTGAGTATCGAAAGATAGAGGCCTATAACTTTAATCTATGAGGGTACAATACCACTATCTAATTACATATTAAAAAATATACACCATTGCAACATTCACAAACTTTTTGAAGATGTTGATTGCAGTGTAGTGCAATGGCCTCAGGCAAGAGGAAGTTGAACATACATGTGAAAGTTAGTTCACTCCATGCCATTGTTTGCATGACCGGACTATTCAACAAACAATATATTCCACCCCCGTCCCCGGAATTTCTTGAGGATACACAAACTTTTTTGTTCAAATAGACAGATATCCGTCAAAAGCACATGGCTGTTTTAGAATTAGTTCCATGGGGATTTTCTTAGATGTGAGACTGGAAGATCTACACCAAAGAATCTTACTATTGACCGATTCGGGTTCGTTGAGGGCAGCAGACATTTTATGGCACTGGGCGCAGCCATGAGCTCAAATTGCGGTGTCTCAGCCGACCCCCCCTGCTCTCCCCCACCCCCAGGGCAACATGTTTATCGCGCACTTGTAACAAAGGTTCGCGCATTTAGCAAGCATTCGCGCACTCAGTTCGAGACGCCTATTGGCTAAAACAACCATGCATCAGTTTTTCATTCCGCGCGCGTGAGAGGGGTGGGGAGAGAGGAGGGGGGGGGGGGTCGGCTGAGACACCGCAGTAATGGCGCTGCCCATGCCAAAAATACACATAGCGCGTCACAGAATCGGTCAATATAGAGAGTACAAGGTAAAGCCAGAAAGCCAGACTGACACTTGCACGACTTTTGGCCACGATTTTGTCGTGGCAAGTCGTGACCAAAATTTTGAACCGAATTCAAAATTCTCGTCCCGACATGACACGCAGGTCACGACGGGTCTACGCACACTTCACGCCAGTTTACGACTAGTTTGCGCACTGGCACGACTCGAGTCGTGCCAATGCGTGCCACAGAATCGTGAAAGTGTCAGAGTGCATCGTCATGGAAGCAGACTCTATAAACAACCTCACTAGACGTAATGCGCTCACCGGTTCTTATCCAAGCTATAACAAAACACTACCGGTATTTTTTTTTTTCTAAAGCGACTCACATAATGTATCCTTGTCATGACGGTCCCCAAAGTCCATTATTTTCGTGTATTTACTCACCAAGGGCGCCGGAAGCGGGAGGGGGGGGGGGGCAGGGGTGGCACTTGCCCCCCCCCCCCCAAACAATTTTTTTTTTTTGGGGGGGGGGGGGCAAAGTGCCCCCTGTAACAAATAATCAATCACTGATTTAAAGACCAAAATGAACAATAAAGGCATATTTCTTGTCTAAATGTTGTAATTTCATAACTGAAAATGCAAAAATTTTCGCCCCTAACGGGGCGAAAATCATAATACACTAACAACATACATTATTGTATCTATACACTAATAGCAACTTATGAGTAAATTTAGTGTATAGATGGTAGCCTCGTGTCCTCGAGTGTGCCCGCTGAAACATACCTTTAGTACACCTTACATTTTTAATTTTCTTCTTAGTTTTCTAGCAGTATAAGAATATTTTTTATTGTTCGAACGATGCGATCACGTTTAAGCTTTTAATGAGTACATTTCAGATAAACTGCAAAGTGCCGAGGATCTCGCACCATCACATCATTAATGTACTCTAGTATGTAATGATCATAGTCCTTCCAACTGATTTTTTTGATATGTTAATTCCCTAGAAATTTACTTTAAATCCTCTATAAACGCGACTTTTATACTCAGTTTTTACAAAAAGTCCCTACCGTGGGAGGGGGTATCCCCCCTCCCACCCCCCCCCCCCCCCCCCCGCTCGGTCGCTTCGTTCCCTCGCCGAGGATCTCACACCATCACATTATTATGTACTCCCGTATGTAATAATCATAGTCCTTCGCACTGATTATTTTTTCACTATGTTTAATTCCTTAGAAATTTGCTTTTATGGTCTATAAACGCGACTTTTGTACCCTGTTTTACAAATCCTCCCTACGCTCGCTCGCGCCGAGGATCTCACGTCGTCACATAAAATTGGTGCCCCCGTTGAGATTTTGCCCCCCCCCCCCCCCCAAAAAAAAAAAAAAAAAAACACCAGAAGTGTTCCGGCGCGCTTGTTACTCACCCACTTCATAATACGCACATTTCCCAGGGATTGGGGTGTATCTTACAATAAATTGACAGGTACATTATTGTATCAAACAATAGTTTCCGTAGCAACTTGAGACAATTATTCGACCCCCGACACTGATTAGTTGTAATTCTGTCTATTATAATGTATTGCTTCAGCAGCGACGTATGGGGTCATGGGAGTGAATAAACTGAATACAAGTATAAGCAGACCATATTGCGCAATGGAACTCCCCAGGGGAACTTCCCTGGAAGGAACATAGTACCATGTTACTATGTAAAAACTTGATGTTTCACAGCAAAATCATTCCGCACCTGGCAATCAGGGCGTCTTCTTAGATAATATTGCCATTTTTTGTAAGCTTTTACATTGATTGAACATAATTGTACATTGTAAGAGCGTCAGCTATGATGGATGGAAGATTTTCAGTGATATTTCAAAATGTCTTAAATACAACATGACGCCAATCAGTCATTACTGACATGGTATGGCAATGGTTAAGCGTCAAGTATTAAAACAGCCACTCCCATGGTAATAAGCTATTGAATCAAGTAAAGTTGGCATTCAATTTCGCGCCAATTCGTGCCAAATACCAGTTTCAATTTCATTTTATAGGAACACAACTTCGCACTTTGAACGTTCGAATTCAGTCAACATACACAATGTCATCTTCTACACTGTAATATTGGTTGATACAATTTCATTTTCATTTCAAAGTCTCATTTGATCACCTTAATTGTAATGTGTGTATTTCTTTCTTGTCTACCTTTCTTTCACTTTCAATTCATCCCTAACAGTATGGATGTAACATTTAGGAAATAGCCATATCCCAAAATCGCATTTCTTAAGGTATATTAATTTTGCATACTCAAACAGCTGAGTAACTACAAAGAATAAAAGCATAAAAGCCTGTACTCCATATCCTGAGGAGAAAATGGTCTTGTCCTCTGTGTACAAGGAAATATTCGTACTATAGAATGAAAAGGTAAATTACTTTTATCATCAATGTACATACGAAGTAAAATCGGGCTCAGTATTGAACCCTGCGGTATGCGGGAAGATACTGGGAGAAAATCACTTTTCATTCCTTTGTACGACCCACACTGCTTTCTTCCTAAGATTTATGCCGTGAACTCTGTACAATCAACATTAAAAAGAAAACGTCCCTTTCTTGAAAAGAAGATCATGAGGATGATATTGAACGCCTTTCTCAAATCTAAGAAGACAGCACCAGTACATCAACCATTGTCATGGTTACCGTACATCATCTTAAAAACCTCTGCTAAACATGCTGAGGTGGAACGCTACTCCTGAAACCAGACTGCAGATCACTTAACAATTCTTTGTTAAGGTACCTTGTCAATTGAGAATGAACTTCTCTTTCTATCACTTTGGAAATAATTGATGAAAGGAAGATAGGACGAAAGTTGATTAGTTCATGACCAGTTTTTGTTTGGGAAACAGGGACTAATCTATAAAGTCATCAGGGAGATGCCCAGGTTGGATTAAGAGTCTGGTATACGCACACAATAGGAGTGGCAACCAATCGAGCTCTTAGCTTCAACAGTCGAGGATGGAGGTCATCAAGCCCTATACAGTTCAAACAATGTAGGTTAAGCAGTTATTTTTGTACAAAGTCAAAGGTGGCCTTTTCAAATACAAAATTTGATGCACTTTACTAAGTCATTTGGTTGCATTTTCGCTATTGTGTTTCATTTCAACGGAGTCTTTTGTTCCATGAATTGATTCAGAAACTTTAATAAACATTACGCTAAACTCCGTTGCTATTTTAAAAGATCACATACAATTCAACATCAATTATTAAATATGTAGGTTGTTTTCGTACGTAATTTGCAGATGGTCACGAGATGCGCGCGTCATAGCATGGGTACATGAACTTGTAGGCCCATATTACATGTACTAGTATTCGACGTTGTCCACGTCTAGACCATGCCTTATGTCGAGCGAAGCGAACGAGCGCTTGAGAAAGTATATATATATATATACTGTATATCCTAAAAGATGAATACTGTTAAGCTCTGTTAGCTTTCTGAAAGCGGGTGTAAGAACGTCATGCAATATGCCAAAATTGATACAATCATATTTCTGCTTCTTCCGGTTTTTTCCCCAAATTTCAGGGAGGATGACTGTACAGGCCATCCCCCGAGTTCCGAGGTTCCATAGGAGTTTCGCTCTTGACTTGGTTAGGCTTACATTGATGCATACATGTCTATAGTCGATGACGATATTGGATTCTGCGACGTCGATGATTACGATGAATATCGTATAGTTTCCTGTGAGCGGCGTGGATGCGTTAGCTTGTTAACTTTATGATGACGGTCCGATCGCGTTTTCGTTGACCGTATTGGGTGGAGTGATGGCAAGTCGATGGCTGCGATCGATGCCGGGGATCGATGTCACTGGCGTTGATTTGTTTCGGCATATAAATAGGCTCCTTATATATCGTCGGTGTTCTCATTTTGGTCGTTGCTGTTGGTATATCAGGCAGTTCCTCCTTGTATACTGCTCGGAGTAGTCGGCGGTGGCTTCCAGGTTCTCAGCCTCCTTCTCGAGTGCAATGATGTAGTAGTTGTGCTTGTTGACATCGAAATCAATGGATTTTTTTCTTTACCTCCTCACATAATGTATAGCGTGAATTTTGTGAGAAGCTTACTTTTGAGGCTCAAGTGTTCCGAGAGAGGGGGTGAAGTTTTTGTCGTTGAGGAGAGTTCGCACGACAGTCTCGATGACAGTTCACTCTCATCATCAACACATTCGTCGATGAGAACTTCAACGGGGGGTGGGGGGGGGGGGGTTAGCGTCAGTCATCGAATGGCTGTGGGCGGGTGTTTTACTACTACTTTGTTGCCTTCGGCTTTTACCCTTCATGATTATCTCTATGTCACTTGTCTATTTTAATTTAGAACGTATGGTTAGAGGAGAAACAGTAAGCAAATAATCAACGTCGGTGAAGGTTATGGGACAAACTATCACTTCCGAGGCGATCTGGATGTAGCTATCTTTCCGAAGCGCAGCTGAGGAAAGATAGCGTACACATTCAGATCGCCGAGGAAGTGATAGTTTGTCGCATTGCCTGAAATTAAAAGTTGATTATTTGCTTTATATTCAACATCTAGGGTCCTAGAAATTCCCATTTTATTCCACATCTGAAACCGTTTTAGCTGTCTTTAGGTATCCTTAGGGCTTAGGCTACGTAGTTTACTTTAGACGTGTGCGTGTACTTTCCAATAGACAACATGTCGATTTTGCGTTTCTTACTTTTGTGCCTTGGAGGAAAAAAACGAATGTTTTCACTTACGCGTAAGGTTTCCCCCAGCAAACACATAACGTTTCAGAACGTTTCCTGAACGTTTTTGCTTTTGTTTTGTTTTGTTTTTTGTTTGTTTGTTTGTTTGTTTGTTTTTTGAGGTACCGTACGTCCTCGTATAAAATGGACGTTTTTAAAACGTATATATAACATCAAAGTTGCGGCTTGGAATTTACCGAAAAGCACAAGCTTTTTATTAAAAGCATTTTTATTATGTCTGCTACATATTCGTCATTTATAAACGTCCACAAAACGTTTTCAATAAGGTCTGCTACGTCGACTTCGTCTCTAATGAACGTTTCAAAAACGTTTTATTAGGCCCACTACGTCTTCGTCATTGGTTTCATTACATGAATATTCATGCATATTTAAGAATATTCAAATAAGAAAATCTAAATTTTAAAGCTAGATAGAAGACATTGAAATCTAAAGTATTTATGCTGGGTTCAAACTTTCTAACCGTTAAAAATTGTGCGTGTTGTTCAGTTATTCACAATTTGTGTTATGAAGAGGTATTTTCATATGTTAATAGGCCTAATTAAGATATATGTGATTTAATTTTAGTAACATTGCATGTATTCATGCATTACAACACTTTGCCGGTACATAAAAGAATATGATACAGATTCACCAACTGGGAATAGGATGTAATGGGTATAGGTGGTAGGACATTAGGAACAGGTTAGGATAGGATTATATGGGATAAGGATTAGGGTACATAAGTCCCAGATTGTGTCTGTTTAAGCTCATAATTATGTACTTTTTTTCAATGCCCCATGAAAAATAAACATTAGACTTCTTAAAAGGTTTTCTGGACCTTTTAGACGGATATGAAGGTTCTCTAAACGTTCTGGAAAGGGTCATAAGAATCTTTAGACGTCCTTAAACGTGTTTTGAATGTTCTAGACGGTTTTCAAAGGTTTTCTGGACGTCCGCATAACGTCCACAGAACCCCGGCCACAGAACTTTTTGAATATTCTTAAAAGTGTTTCTCGGACGTCTATAACATCCGAAGGGTTTTCTGTAGGTCCTTAAAAATTCTGTAAGTTTTTTTTTTTTTTTTACGTTTAAAAAAAAAAGTTTTTATAGCATCCATTTGAAATGTCAAATACGTCTAAAATCTTCCACAAAAAAAGACGTTCTGAAAAATATTTTGACAAAACCTCCAAATAACGAACTTGGAACGTTTCAAGAACGCTCAGAAAATTCCAAATGTTATCTGGATCGTTTGTTTTGACCTACTAGGTTGATAGCTAATTAAATCACCTTTTATATGGTGGGCCCCATATAATACATTGATTTTCATCAGAATCTTCTATGAAAAATATGAACTCGATAAAGTGTTTACTTTCTTTTTTGCTGAGTGTAGAAATGCAGTGCAAATATCTATTCTAATGCACAAGCCAGCGTGCATAGAGTAGGCATCAGCTCACTGCCCCAGATCGTATCTCTAAAAACAGCCATGTTAAAACACACACACTCAAACACACACACGTCTAGGTGGCATCTGCCAGGAAATGGGCAAGAAAAGTCACCTTCAGTATTTCTAGACTGACTTGCCTACAGTGCACACGGCCAAGGTTACAATCTTGACAACCTTCTCTGCATTCACTGTTGTCACATAAGGAATACGTACTTTGTATACACAAAAAAAAAAATCAAAAGCAACATTCACAAACATTTTAAACGTGCTGATTGCAGTGATGTGCTCGCCACGATTTTGTTATTTTCTCAGATCGTGAAGGATCGGTTATTAAAGCATGAGCCGCTCTGGACATGCACGCGAGGTTAGTGAATGCTCTAGGAGCCCTCTATAGATCTCTGATCTTCTTATGGCAGACATTTTGGGTGCACGTCACGAGACCGACACCCACGAGTCATACAGCCCACAAGTCATACAGCTCACAAGTCATACAGCCCACGAGTCATACAGCTCACAAGTCATATAACAGCCCATGAGTTCGACACTAAGTCAACAAGGCCCACGAGACCGACGCATTACGCGCCGTGTTGTATCTGTCGAACTCGTGGGCTGTTTTTACCTAGTGTCGAACTCATGGGCTTTATTTGCCTAGTGTCGAACTCATGGGCTGTATGAGTCGCGGGTGTCGGTCAAGTGGGATGACCCCGACATTTTGGCTGCGAATTTTCCAGCGTATCGGCTGCGTCTCCTTTAGAGCGGCGAGAGCGGAAGACGTGCGTAAATAAGTCTGGGAAAGCTAGGAACAACGTAGCTGAAGCGGAAACCTCGTAATTGAAGCGGGAACACAGCTTAATGAGAGCGTTATAAAAACAAGCATTATTTATTTATTTTTTTTTGTGTGTGTGTGTTTTTTTTTTTCACGAGAGTTGAGAAAGTAGTGAGAGCGGCGTTAATGCGGGATGGTCGTGCTTTGATCAGGTAAGAGCGGCGCAACAGCGGGACCACCATCGGTGTCTAGTTTACTCTCCAATCTTGTGCCGATGTAGGCCTACACGCTCAGAACGACTTTATTACGCTCGTCCCGTGGTGTTTACACTGTAACTACAATTTCGATCGTTGAAATTGAACATGTTCAAAATTTGTTCCCGACCAGAGAAAAGGCCCGCTTCAACTCCGTACTCCAAACGCTGCTGCTACCATGTTTCCATGGGCGCTCTTCGCCGTCCTGATACAGTGGCTGATCCAGAGGGGGGCGCAACCGGCGCACGCCCCCTTTATTTTTCGTAAAAACCAAAAGAAATAAAAAGAAAAAAAATGAAATGAAACCCGGAAGTGGCACCAGAAATATTTGCTGCCCCCCCCCCCCCCTTTACAGAATTCCTCGATCCGCCCCTGTAGTACCAAAAAAAAAAATGAATGTTTATGAGAGCAATGGACAGAATATTTCATGAGGTGTAAGATGAAATGATCCAAGATTTCATCTTTCGCCGAATGAAATATTCTGTCCATTGCACGAAAATATAGATAGATATCCGTCCAAAGCACATGGCTGCTTTAAATCCCACTACAAAGAATACCAAAGTGTGATGTCATAGCAACTCATCGTCATGGAAACTGATTTTAAACAACCTCATCTGGCCCATTAATGTTTATGTGCTCACTTGATTCCAAGGAAAGATGATGTCACGTACAGTCTTTAATTGTTAAACTTGAGTTGTTTGTTTTGAACAAACAAACCGTGAACAAACAAACAACTCAAGTTATAACAAGAGACTGTACATGACATCATCATCGCGGTACTCGATAGTGACTTTTAATATAGCTACTGTAGTATACTGTTGCTAATGCTTATTTTATTTATTTTTTTTTTTTTACAAAACCTGAGTTGTTACTTTCAAAATCAACTAGAAATGTCATTATGGCGACTGATATGCCTCCGCCAAAAAATGCATGGTTCTCCCAGTAGGTATATCAGTATATTTGAAACAACACCTTTACGTAATTAGCAACAAAAGAAAATTTAATAATAATTGAAATGAAAATGTTTGTCATAAATGTGTTGAGTGATTACTTTTCTTGAACTAGGTTTCATTTAAACGGATGGATAAATTGTAAAGAGAGCAGTTATTCTGGATTTGAGAATTTTCACTTGACTTTTGACCCTTGCCGTTTCACTCCATGACGCACAATTCCTCAAATGATTACTAACTGGTAACGCCCATTTTCATGACAGTATTTTACAAGTGTGATGGAATAATTTGCAACTGGACACCGTGCCCCCAGCTCTCAAAGCTGCCCCGCCCAAGTTTTTAATGTTCTCAGGCAAGGGCGACGGAAGCGAGGGGCAGAGGGGGCACTTGCCCCCCCCCCCCCCCGTATTTTTCTCTTTTTTTTGGGGGGGGGGGGGGCGAAACGAGTTTTTGCCCCCCCCCCCATGTGCCCCCTGTGACAAATAATTAATCAATTATTTAAAGACCGAAATGAACAATAAAACACTTTTTCCAATTTCAAACTGAAAAATGCGAAATTTTTGCCTCGTTAGGGGCAAAAATGCACCCAGCGGCTCATCCGCATTAAGAGGTAATGCCCAATACCAATTAAAGATAGTGAACGAGTAGCACTTCAGCGACTTTATCATAAACATTTCCAATAGTTTCGCCTCATTAATCGTGGATTATCGTTCGAAGCGACTATCAGTGTACGTACGTTCATGAGAAACGGAAATTTACGATGATTCTGAGCTCTAGCTCTCGTCGTTCGCGAATATAAATGTGTGTAATAATGTTTCTGAAAGGATATCGCATGACAAATGTGGCTTTTGTTATTTCTGAGTCAATAATGGCGTAATACAAAATCTAGTTGATCAGACGTTAAAGTCAATATTATGCATCTCGAGTCGCTCGCTCCCTCTGCCCATACTTATAGTAAAATGAATAGTTTTCATAAGTTTTGATCGTATCTATAGTCCTTCGCAGTAATCTTTTTACATATTGATTTTTATTCCCGAGAAAGTTGATTTAAAATGCTCTATAAACATGATGAACGCGACTTTTATACTCTTGTTTTTACAAAATTACAGCCCCTACCGTTGGAGTGGGGATTCCCTTCCTCCCACACCCTCCTCTCGCTCGGTTGTTTCGCTCCCTCGCCGAGAATCTCACACCGTCACAATAATGTGCCCCGTCGAGATTTTGCCCAGAAGTGTTCCGGCGCGCTTGTTGTCAGGTAAGAGTCTACAAGAATGCATGGAAGGTGAACTTGCGATACTCAGGTGAGCGCGAGTCCCCCGGGTCTCCTATTTAGTTACAAAATTGATTAAGGACATCGACGGACGGACGGACGGAAGAACGGACGGAAGGACAGAAGGACGGACGGACGGACGGACGAAAACATAACACTGGTGATCGTGACAGAGGCATAAAAATTATCCTATCTCATGACAATTGACATGAAAACTATGGTATTGATTACTAGGATATGTCCTTTTTTTCAATAGATATTTCGGTAAATTGTAAGGCTTCATAATCACCCACCTTTAATTTTTCTTGACGTTCACTATCAGGCAGACTAAGAAATTTGTCTTCAATGTGTTTGGCTTTGCGGATGTAGAAACGACAAAACTTGCTGTCATTCAAGAAGGCCCCCTGAATGATCTCAAGCTCCGTGACGCTGCGGTACTGATAGGCTTCCTGCAGGACCCAATCGTACCCTTTGCTGGCCGCAACAAGATATTTTCGATCCTGCAGCGAAGCGTTCTCGGGCAGCTCGTCGAGGGAGGAGGGGAGCAGCTTGGCATCCGCGGACCTGTGCTTGCCGTATCGTTCCCCAAGGAGGCCGATGAAGAAGGGGCTGCAGCGGTTTACGTACTCGAGACAGAGCGCCAATGCGTTGCCGGATTGGGCCTGCTCATCATTAATGCCCCAACGCAGGTCAACGGGGGCAAAGTAGGTCCCGCGAGCGTGGCAGACAGAATTGAGTTGGGGGAAGACGTAGCGCATGAGATGTTCTCTCTCCTCCTGGAAGTCCAGGAAGGTGGAGCTGATGAAAGGTTGGATGGATTTCGGGATTTTGGGCCTCGACTTTTCCATGCCTGATGCGCCAGGATCGCTGGGAACCACACTACATTAGATTTGGGAGGCCCTTGTCTGACTTTCTTACTGAGCACAGCACAATGCCTAGATATCTGTAAATGACGGAGAACAGAAATGAATCAGTTTATTACAACGGTAAACTTGAATTCATTGTGTCGATATGATCATGACATGACATATGTGTACGTTATCCATACTGGGCGTCCCAGTCAAGCTTTTCATAGCTTATGACGATCCAGACAAAATGTGTAATATGTTTCATGTACAAACTATGTGCATATTTGTGAATAATGTATGTATATGCATTTTGTGAATAAATCAAATCAATCAAATCAATCAATCAATCAATCAATCAATCAATCTCTTACGAGATACTTTCGAAGCTGCAAATTTGTGTGTGCAAAGTAACTCTGCAAACATGCAATCTCTGCTTGAAATCAGCCAATACAGAATTAGATGTACACATGCTACAATGTAGGCCTACTATATAGATAGTTCTTCAATATAAAAGAAGATTAACCCATTCTATACAGGAACCTGGTGGCCTGTGTATTAAGTCTATGGGGATTTCAGCATTCAGTATCAAACGGGTTAAATGTAACACTCCATCCGTAACAGAATAGCATAAATTACCTGGTATGTTACACTATATAATAAACAGGGACACGCACGATGCATAATAGTAAGCGTGCCACAATGTATTGCAAAAGAAAATAATAAGGTTAATCACAAATTCAGACTTCAGACAGCCAAGTAAACCATAATAAGATTCTGATCAATCATAGACCTATAGCTCCTTTACTAATCTTTTCTAAGATTTTAATAGAGAAACTAGCTTTTTAATGAGTCTTTATTGAAAAAAAAAATATTCTGATCCCATCCACAACAGTTTTGTTTTCGAGAACATTTTCCAACTAGCATGGATGTTTTGAATTTGTTAAATTCTATCATAAAGTCATCTGACGAAGAAAAGTTTTGCATCGGCATTTTCCTATGCTGGCAAAGGTATTTGACACCATAGACCACACAATCCTTTTAGGTGAACTTAACACTATGGTATGGAGTGCGTGGAATAGCACACGTGTCATGTGATGGTCAATGGTGTCAAATCGCAATCTGTTAACATTCAGTATGGTGTGCCAAAAAGGGTCAGTCCTTGGTCCTTTCTATCATTCACTCATCATTTTTTTAATTTACTTTTTTGCCGATGATGCTAGTTTATTGCTCATTCATTCAAAAAAGAAAAAACACCCAAAAACATGGCTGCTATATACAATGACTGTTGCAAATGACGAAACAAGACAATTACTCGCGTGATTTTGTTTTAATAAGCTATAAATAGGCGTTCAAAAGACTATGTATTATTTTATAATCTACAGAAGATATTTTTTCCGAACAAAATTGTTAATTCAAATGCTCGGGGACACAACGTTGTTCGCATATAATAGTAACTGTCGTTGATGAGCACCTGACTTGGAAACCTCATACAGAATCTGTTAGCACAAGGTTTCTCCAAACGGGGTTGTCATTATGTAATTAAATTAAGATGTATTTTGCCGGTGAGAATTTGAAAAACTCTATACAATAGCATCGTTCTTACCTTGCCCGACTTATGTTGCATGGGGCAATACGTTTAAGACTCCTACTGATAAATTGATGGTTTTACAAAAGAAAATGATAAGGTTTTTCATCAATTCAGACTTTAGGCAGCCGAGTAAACCGTTATTCCTTCATAAAGTTTGATACTACCAGATGAATTAGTATCACTTAATAGTTGAATTTTTACATCTAAACTCCAATCTTGCCCACAATCTTGCCAATAATTAACCTACACATGTATCGTTGCGTTTGAACATTCTGCAGTGTAAGTATTTTCATGCAATTCATGCTCCACTTAGCTATATAATAATACATATAGTGCGAGAGATAGTTCCCTTCCCAAACGTGCGCAGTGCCTCATTGTGGGTAGCATATATACTGAAAGAAATTAGACTGAGGCGGACGTTGCTCTCGATCTTGAGTCTCCCTTTTATTCAGTCAAGCTTTCAAGCTAAAAGCTGAAAAAATACTCTTCCAAGATGTATATAAAAAAAGAGCAACACACGCTGTTAAAATTAAACGTGGGAAACTAAACCAGTGATAAGAGGAAAACTTGCAAATCTACACCGCGTTCTACACTATGTTGTTGATCTCACACTTCGGATTTGATATTATAGCTCATTACTACGAACTTCGTATCGGTTACGAACCAGCAGTATAGTACACCCGATTCGAACTGTCACAGATAGCGTAGACTGTCAGCTAGACTCTAGGTCATGCCTGAAAAGTTCTCTAGATACCTCATTTACTTTTTATCATGCTACTCAATGATGACAATCAGACTCTTTTTCACGAATCTCACAAACTTTCTCTATCTGATTTTGATAGTAAATTTAAGTTAGAATGTACAAACTCATTTGATATTTAACATGTTCATATAGGTCTACAGTAAAGAATTTTACAGTTTCTAGTTATCAATTAATTTAGACAAGCCAATCACAGTTGGCTTGTCTAAAGTGCGTAAGGTTACATCCCTGACCTCTTTTTAGTTGAGGGTTTTAAACTGGAGTTAACCTGTCGCGATAGCGGTATGTGAGGTAGTGGTAAAAGGTTATGATATTCATTCTTGATTGAAATATAAGGTACTACAAGAAGCTTCAATGTATGCTGAATCACAATGGTTTGAGGTTACTATTGATGAATCATCTGTTATTGTACTGGTTATTTATAGAGAGCTGAATGCTGAATGCTCCAAACATGGAGAAACTGAAAATTGATGAGAAGACATGTGTAGTGATGGGTGACTTTGATACTGATATTTCTTTCTATTTCCCTCATTTGAGGTTCTTTATATTCCACGAAACTTCACATAATATTATTTACAATCACATTCATCCATTCACAAATATCCCAAATACACTCAACAAAATCCTTTGACAAAAATAATGTGTCACAAAGGTACACACAAGTAGTTATGTACATGTATCAAGGCTGTATGCATGGTTGTTTTAATGTGTATGTACACAGGTGGACCAGATTAATGGAGAACATTCTATATGATATAGATTATAGTACATACAGGCTGACCAGATCAGTGGAGAATTTTCTAGGTGGTATACAATGTAACGACAGTACATGCATGTGACAGGAAATACATTATAGCTCACTCAATCTAGAACGATTTCACCCATTCCAGAATATTCTGGGAAGTGCTAACATATTTGGCTGAGTGAGGCACTGTCCTTGTAGCCCAATGTGATTGGTAGTTATTTTTAGTAGGCTGTTATGCACATAGTTAGGCAGTGAGTCAGCTAGGATTTCTGGAAAAGTCTTGGACTTGCTAGTGTAAACAAGGTGTGGCCCCAGGTTGGAGAAAATTACAGAATGTACTAGAAAGGGGTGAATGGATATAAAAGCCGGAGAAATTCTGCAGTAGGCAGAGTACTCAACACCTCTGCTCTGAGAGTTACGTCACTTCTGGCTCTGAAGCGACTTGTTATAGTCAGTCCTGTGTTACCTGCTGACCTGTTATGTTTGTGGAGATAAGGCCTGGGAGACATTTTGCCTGCAGAAAATTAATTTGCCTACATTGGAGATAGACTCCATATTTTAATGTCAGTGGACATTGCTACGACAAAGCTGTGACGGGCTGGATTCCTAGCTGGACATTATAAAGTGAATCATCATTCAACGCATCAACTGGACGTGGTCGTCATAACGTTTGGATTCTGCACGTTTCGCCGTGGACATACCTCGTGGATTTTACCCCGGATCTATACCGTGGACTATCTTAACCTGCGCCTCTGGGTTTACGTCGGAGGTATCATTCATCGGTGCATCGCGGATCATTCATCTGTGTATCGAACATCGTATCTGGACACTTCAAGGGAATTACACGGACTATGTGATTTAACAAAATATGTAAGTGATTCCATTACCAATTTGTAATTGTTTCTATTGATCATTATTGTACTGATGTGAAAACCGTTTACGAGTCTGTACCCACAATATCACTGTTAATAAACCGCCTGAACATTAGTTGATTGTTTCTTTTGTGCGATCATTCTCAGAGTGATTTTGGTCGTAACAAAATATATTTAAAGGGTACATCAATGATACCAATCAAAGTAGTTACATATTCTTCTTAATCCAATTTCATCAAATCTTGTTTGGTTGCCCGTCAAAAGAAAACTGATATAGAATCTCAAATCCGTTTTCAAATTTTCAACGAAATAGTGTATATACATTGAGCAAGCATTTATTTCCTTCATTGCGTTCTTTGACATAGTTCCTGTAAACAATGAATTGGGCGTAATTCAAACAAAAATACTTCCTGATTTCATCTTTTTGTTACTTATATCATATCAGAGAATTATACATTTTTCATCAATATCAATTACAAGATCAAAATATTTCGAATTAAAAGTGAGATTACTTTCCAATACATTTTTATTTTTTTACATTTCAACAACAACAAAAGAAAAATGACAGGTGGTTTCTTTACAACTTAGTGCATGAATACACAACTTATCATTAAACATTTCCCATTTAAACAAACTATTACTGGGCAATATTCAGTGAAATAGCTTGAAATTATATTGCCTTATTCCATTATTATAATTTGATAAAACTCATTGAAATACCGCTTTCTAATTGAAATCACAATGTAGGTCTAAATAACCTTGCCAGAAGTATAAACCGTGAACAAAAAGGTCAATGTAAAACTCAGGTATTGTTTTCCTTATGCATATTCCTAGTATATTGTTTTTCCTCCAATTAAATCTCAAACATCAGGGCATTCCACCAATTTGCTGGGTCCAATTTTGAAACAAAATCTCAAATGACATTTTGTTCCCCAGAATATTGATGATTAATGACGGGATAAATATTTTGAAAACAAATCTACCATTTTCAGTCCTCTTGTTTTAGGGTTGCAGCATAATCTTTACGGTACGTTTTACTTTTTCCCGTTTGGAATTCCACACACACACAAAAAAAGAAACAGTAGTCTATTTACTACCCTAATTATTTTCAAGGGCCCACGGACTATACTGTATCTGTGTGTATTGATTGAGATGTGACTAATTGCTTAATAATGGTCACCTTTCCATACAATGTCAGTCTTTTCATTCTCCATAAATCTAATGTATTTTTTTTTAATTTGGCCTATTTTACTTTCCCAGTTAAGGTTTTCAACTTCTTTGTAACATTTCCCAACATAATATACCAAGACATTTTATAACATCCTCTGTGAGGTTTAATTCTCCAATATTCTGAGTATCTAAATTCAATCTCATAAACTTAGATTTTGACCAACTAATTTTTGGAAGAACATTTTTACCCAAAATTTCTAATTCTTTCCTCACTTCTTTAAAGGAATCAACAGAATCAACTTAAATTGTAGTATCGTCAGCAAAATATATTATTAGAGCATATCTTTATAATCATTATCCAATGCAGTAGTAGGTGTTTGAATACCTTTTTTCTCACACACTCACACTTAATTTTGCCGATAGAATTTTTGCGAAGATAATAAAAAGTGCTGATAACGGACATCCTTGCCGTACACTTCTCTTAATTAAAATTCATTAGATATCCAACCATGATTCATTACTCTACCATTAGCATTACTGTACATCATTTCAATCCATCTGATAAAAGATTCTGTAAATTCAAGTTCCTTCAATAAACCAAACAAAAAATCATGATTGATAGTATCAAAGACATAATTCGAACCGCTAACTTACATGTATAATCTATATTAAGCAGCGAAATTGGTCGCCAATTATCCCATATATTCTTATTGCCCTTTTTATACAAAGGTGTAAGAATGGCTTGAATTTGAGAATTACTTTTTTTTTTCGTATCCCTGATTCAGGCTGTCAAATACCATCTGTTTCAGGTCTTCCCAGAAACATCTGTAGATTCTATACACTTAGACCATCACTATTCAAATGGATATTTGTGTCGTGCATCACGTCAAATTATACACGTCCCCGATCCTGATAAAGGCTTGGTGACAGGTCGAAAGCTCGACTGATTAAAAGGGAGAACAAGATCGAGAGCAAAGTCCGCCTCAGTCTAATTTCTTTCAGTATAATATGCTACCCACAATGAGGCACCGCGTATACGTTTGGGAAGGGAACTATCTCTCGCACTATGTGTGTGTGTGTGTGTGTATATATATATATATATATATATATATATATATATATATAAATAGCCTATATTATATATATTTATATATATATTTCATTGCTCATTATAGTTTTCATTTTTAGAACCACATATCCATTTACACTTATATAAAAACATGTATTATCACGTCAAGATTTCAACTCAAATGTATTATGATGTAAATAGTTGTAAAACTGTTCATGTGTTTCACAAACGAGAGCTATTCATTGTACTGTACATAGTTACTAGGCCTATATACCTCTTCAGAATCTTTGTGTTCGACAGGTATCAGACTTATAATATTTAGCATTCATGCTAGTTTATGGTACTTTTTATCCTGTTTTCATGCATGTGTCTTTTGTTATGTATTATGCCATGTTAGCATGTGAACATGGATAATGATAAACTTCAACTTTAATTTCAACTTGGGCAACTTCGATACAAGCGGATGAATTTCTCCAGTTTTGAGCTTCTATTCCCTTGTTGATAGTTGCTTACCTTAAGTGTAGCAGCCAACAAACTCTCACTAAATTCACACAATTCCACAAGGTATGGGCAAGGCTCAATAGTTCGTGCCAACTTCGATGAGGATACTGCTAGAAGCGTTTCCTTCGTAACTTTTTTTTATCTGTCTCCAAAGCCGCGGTCAGATTGGCAATCTTTTGTCGTTCGTCTACACACAGCAGCCAAACTTCTTAACCTGCCTCCTGAAACTTGTGTGCAGTATAGCCAAGCACCTGACATCGTGTGTGTATTTGCGTGCTGCGCGCTCGCATATATGTGTGTATGGGTGTGTGTGTGTGTGTGTGTGTGTGTGTGTGTGTGCGTGTGTGCGTGTGTACATGAGTGTGTATGAATGTTTCTGTTTGCTGTTCGGTGTGGGTATTATAAAATACTACTTCGTACTTTCAGGGCTCACACGGGTAAACATTTCCCCATACAAAAGTTCAAACAATTCTGTAAAATAGCTGGGAGAAATTAGGTCTATCATCTTCACCAACCTGAAAAAGTGAGATATGCCCTTTCATCCATCAAATTTCAAAGGGGGTTTCTTCAGCTCAAACTCTGTCCAAGGGTTCGCAAAGCCAGACTACGAATTCTTTAAAAAAACAAACAAACAAACAAAGACAAACACAAAAAATAGATATTTTCATTTCATGCACCCAATCAAATAAAGTCCCTTCAAATTCCACGAGAAAATTTTCATCTTCCAACCAAAATGCATTTTGTAGAGGAATTCATACTCAAAATATGCAGCTATTCAGTTTTTTTTTTTTGCCAAACTACATTTCTGATTTTTGAATAATTTTTCTTCATTTATTTTAGCAGCTTTGGTACGATTGTGTGATGCGGTCAGGGGTATTCCATTATATTTACAGGTGTGCGCCTTCACGGTACGGTAACGTTGATTGGGTGTGATGTGTATAGCCTTATAGGTGATCAACCGTATGCTGGCGCTGTACGACATGCCTACATGAATTCATTAAAAGTATGTTTTATGTTCATATAAAACACTTAACGCTTCTTATGAATTTTTTTGGTGATTTGAATTCCTAACTCACTTCTTGGAATCACTATCCCTAAAACAGAATGACTAAACGAAAGTTTCAGTCATAAACGAAAGTTTTAGGTCAATGATGCGCGCACTGGCGTAGCCAAGGGGGGGGGGGGGCGATGGGGGCGGTCGCCCCCCCCCCCCCAAGATTTGGACCGGGGATATGGGAGGCGGAAAAAAAAAACCCTCCCCCCCCCCCCCCGTACCCCTTTCCCTAGCCTTGGTACACTTTTTAGATTTACAAAAAAATTCTGAATAAGTCTGAGCGCACAAGACTTATCACTTATATTCCGAAAACTCAAAGCTCCCTCATGTAAAAGGGGAATATCCCCTTTTAATCACCCCTTTCCTCGCTCAGTTCCCCAGATCAGTTTTTTTTTTAATAATTTCCCAAATATTCCATCAAATATGCGTATACGAGATATCTCAATTTCAATTTTAAAAAGGCAAAAGCTCCATCTTACGGGAAGGGTGCTAATAACACTCGTCCACGCCTTCTCCCTGCTCACCCCCCCCCCCATGCATACAAATAGACTGTGGCTGCACTTTGAACATAAACAGTTTTCCAAGTATATGCCACAAAATGTGTGAACCAAAACGTTTAACTGCAATCAGAAAATACAGAATATCATTCCACAGACTTGTTACACTTCTCTGATTGACAAATTTCCAGATATTCCCACAAAAGTGTGCGCCAGATTGTTGAAATTTGTTCTAAAACTGAAAAAAAGGGCTCCCTTTGGTCATGGTCATGGTTGTGGTCATAGGTGGTATTCTGAAATCCTTCTTAGGACGAAATTTCAGAATACCAATTTCTGTCTTTCCTATAGGCACTTCCTATCTTTCTGACTTAGGGAGAAACTTAGAAGGAAACTTCGGAAGATTTTCAGAATACCACCCATGGTCCTCTCTCTCATCCCCCTTGATGTGAGGAAGGAATCATTACTGCATGCGTCTGTATTTCTAACGTCAGAGATTCCTACTTTGTCGCTTGCGACGGGAGATCTCTCGCTGAAAGCCCATTTTCGCACTGGGGAAATATATCCCGTCAGTTCTCCAGCTTGAGATTTAATTTCTCCCGCCCTGGCTATGTGTCTCCCGCTTGAAATGATCCTTCTCCCGCCCGAGCTCATTTTTTTTTTTAAACCTGAGATTAAATTTTCGTACGGGGGATCCAAGGTCGAGCACCAAAGCTGCGATGCATAATATGGTATATGAAATGAAGTTTTATGATTTGAATCATGGAATCATTATATACAACTTACTCATAGTACCTTCGTATGTTGAAATATAAGCCTGGGATAGCACGAGATAGCATCTATAGAGCCCTGGAGCTTCCTCGACCCTTGGTCCTGGACCCCCGTCGGCCGCAAGGGACTTCGCGATCGCGATGTGCGCTTCGCGCACAAGTTTAGGTGTCCAGTTTGCCTAGGGGGTTCAGGTGGGAGAATATCCCAGTGTGACCAGCGAAAATGAGATTGTGCTTGAAACGGCCTTAAATAATGCTAAATTACCATTAAATTATGCTAAATTATACCATTAAATTATGCCACGTCATGTCAACCAATAAATTGTGGTGCCTAATGAGCTGACAAGCAAAAAAAAAAAAAAAAAAAGCCCTTACATAAAAAAAAAACAAATATTGATAGAAGTAAGTAACAGTTGTGGTGCCCAATCGTTCTCGCATTTTTTTCTACAAATTGTGGTGCCCAATCAGCTGACAAAAAAAAGAGGTTCTCACATTTGCCCTCGAGCTCAGTCGGCAAAACAAAATAAAAACCCATAAGAAACAGGTCTTCACAACTTTGTAGTGCCCATTTCGTCACCAGCTGACAAACTAGCAAACAAACCAAAATAAGGGACCACCACAGTACACAAAATGCTAAGAGACAATTTTTTTAGTAGTAGTTTTGTTAGAATTATGCTAAAAAAACAGACAAATTATGCCTAGCATACCGGCGATGCTAGATGCTCACTGTAAGCGTCTCAACTTATGCCAGAAAGCATAATTATGCCAACTCTGAGTGGGAACATAGTACCTAATCTCCAGATCAGATTCAGAGAAGGTGCTTGGGGTTAGCGTCTCTGTGATGTTGTCTTGCATCTGTTAAAAGAGACATCACAGAGACGCCAACTCAAGCACCTTCTGATCTAGACGGATAGATCTGTCAGGAGGAGTTTTTTATTTCATTTTATTTTTATTTTATTATTTTTTTCTTTCTTTCTTCTTTTTTTTTTTTTACGTTATCGCTCTCCGTGTGAAAAGAGGATAGGAAGGGAATCAAGGGATCGAGTCCGTGACGCCAGACGCAGTCTCCTCGGAAAATATCCAGACAGCTCTTTCGGTCAACTTCTGGGGACATTTCATGAAGCGTTTTGTCCGACAAAGTTGTCAGACAAATTTGCTCTCAGCCAATCAGACTCAAGGATTTCAGTAGCTTGTAACAGTTTGTCACAAAATATCCGACCAAAACGCTTCATGAAATCTGTCCCAGGGATTCATATGTTGCCAGTCAGAAAGCAGACGCTCTGTTGAACCCACAAATGTAAAAACTCCCACAATGTAAAAATACATCGCCCACAAAATAATGTAAACAAACACCTCCACAAAAATGTAAAAAATTTCAACCACAAATGTAAAAACGAACAGCGCCCACAAATGTAAAAAACGCCCACTAATGTAGTAAAAAAATTCAAACATCAACCACAAATGTAACAAAAAATTACATTTGTGGTTGACGTATTTTTACATAAGTGGGCGTTTATGTAGACCCTTATTTCGTGCGTCTCACCTGCTACTAGACGCGCGCTACTTAATTGCATGTATTCCGTGTACTGTGACCTGTCGAAGCCGATCCGTTTTCAGTTACGAGCGACATACGGGGACTGGAGCTCTAAAACCATGGAGCTAGCTCCATGCTAAAACTAAGGCCTTGTCACATCGTGTCTGGGGAAGCCTGCGGGTTGACTTGCAGGGAGGTTTTTTTTTTTCTTTCTTTCTTTTTTTTTTCCTCCGGAGCTCCCCGCAGTGGTGTTGGCCCGCACTAGTACCCGGAGATGCGCACGCAAGTCCAGTGTCGCTGGTCATCTGCGTGCATGTTGAGGGTCAGTTACTGCCTCTCTGCTGGTTAGTTGAGAGTATAGACATTCTGTATGACTTTCTGCCATTTCAAATTACTTCAGAGGGATTCCTTCGCAGATAAGTCAGTCCTCACCCGCCGCCAAGAAACAAAAACTTGCAGGAAAACATCCATACACACACACAAACACGCACACACACAAACACACACACACACATACACACACTAGCACACACACACAGAAGACAAGCATGTTACTGTAATCACAGTAGTAGTAGTAGTACATGCACCGATATTCCATGGCAGGTCGGCATGCAAGTAGCAGGTAAGTGGCACGCGTCTAGCTGCAGGTAAAACGCAAGTACGGAACTCTTTAGCATCTTTGTCCACCACTGGCGTGGCCAGGGGGGGGGGGGGGGGCGATGGGGGCGGTCGCCCCCCCCCCCCCCTAAGATTTGGACCGAGGAGTTGGGAGGCGGAAAAAAAAAATGCGTGTATACTGTATGCATGCACATGAAGCGGGTCTCCTTTGCAACCTTTCATCAAATAAGATATATTTTTTGAATATTTCACTCAAAGTGTGCACCAGATCGTTGAATTTCAATTCAAAATATGCAAAATCTCTCGTGCTTGGGAGGGGGATACCCCCTCCCAAACCCTCCCCCTCTTTGCCGCTTTCCCTAGCTAAGTACACTTTTTAGATTTAAAAAAAAAATCTGAATAATTCTGAGTGCACAAGACTTTTCACTAATATTCCGAAAACTGAAGGTTCCCTCATGTATAAGGGGAATTTCCCCTTTTAATCGACCCTTTCCTCCCTCAGCCCCCCCCCCCCCATCATTTTTTTTTTTTTTTTGATTACCCAAATGTTGATTCCATCAAATATGCTTATTATGCGTATACGAGATATCTCAATTTCAGCCTTAAAAAGATACAAGCTCCATCGGAAGGGAAGAGTGGAGATAACACTCGCCAACGCCTTCTTCCTGTTCCCCCCCCCCCCCCCCACACACCATGCAAAGAAGTAGACTGTGGCTATACCAAGATCGCTTTATTTCAATTCTAAAAACGCAAAAGCTCCGCGAGCGGGAGGGGGAATCCCCCTTCCCCTAAGTTCTACCTCACTAGACTTTATACATACGCACAGATGGTGCACATTCGGAATAAGAGCTAAATTCCGTGATTTTAACACTTCGATGAAAAAGTGTTGCACCAAAAATTTGCACCAGATCGCTGAATTTCAGGTCTGAAAACGCAAAATCACCTTCGTGTGGGAGGGGATATGCCCCTATCTACACCCTCGTGTGCATGCTTTTTCTGTTTGATTGCTGAACAGACAGCGTTCATGATATTCAGTGTAAGAATTAATACAAGAAGACTAGTGTGTTTGAATTATACTGTTTTATAGGCAAATTGTTCAATAATAATCTACAATAAAATATACGGCAACCTTAAACAAGTGGGACTGTTTCAACTCGTTAAAACACGCAAAAACATGCATCAAATTGCACCATTTGCAACATCAAAATGCAAAAAGTTCTCACCGTAGGAGGGGGGACACCCCCTCCCACACCCTCCCCTACCCCCTCGCTCGCTCCGCTCGCTCGGGTTCAGTCGAGTTCGTGATATACAGTGAAAAGAATTAATACAAGAAGTGTATCTAAATTATACCATTTTATAGGCAAATTGTTCAATAATAATCTACACTAAAATATACTGCTACCTTAAACAAGTGGGACTGTTTCACGTCGATAAAACGCGCAAAAACATGCATCAAATTGCACCATTTGCAAAATCAAAATGCAAAAAGTTCTTACCGTGGGAGGGGGGACACCCCCTCCCACACCCTCCCCTCCCCCCTCGTTGGCTCCGCTCGCTCGGGTTCAGTCGCGTTCATGATATTCAGTGAAAAGAATTAATACAAGAAGTGTATTGGAATTATACCATTTTATAGGCAAATTGTTCAATAATAATCTACACTAAAATATACTGCAATCTAAAACAAGTGGGACTGTTT
The DNA here is from genome assembly GCF_964275005.1 of Diadema setosum. Classification (NCBI taxonomy): domain Eukaryota; kingdom Metazoa; phylum Echinodermata; class Echinoidea; order Diadematoida; family Diadematidae; genus Diadema; species Diadema setosum. The sequence continues at coordinate 37,758,440 of NC_092686.1, forward strand.
CACGTCGTTAAAACACGCAAAAACATGCATCAAATTGCACCATTTGCAAAACCAAAATGTAAAAACTTCTCACCGTGGGAGGGGGGAAACCCCCCTCCCACACCCTCCCCTACCCCCTCGCTCGCTCCGCTCGCTCGGGTTCAGTCGCGTTCATGATATTCAGTGAAAAGAATTAATACAAGAAGTGTATTGGAATTATACCATTTTATAGGCAAATTGTTCAATAATAATCTACACTAAAATATACTGCAATCTTAAACAAGTGGGACTATTTCACGTCGTTAAAACACGCAAATACATGCATCAAATTGCACCATTTGCAAAATCAAAATGTAAAAAGTTCTCACCGTGGGAGGGGGGTTTCCCCCTCACCCTCCCCTACCCCCTCGCTCGCTCCGCTCGCTCCGCTCGCTCGGGTTCAGTCGCGTTCATGATATTCAGTGAAAAGAATTAATACAAGAAGTGTATTTGAATTATACCATTTAATAGGCAAATTGTTCAATAATAATCTACACTAAAATATACTGCTACCTTAAACAAGAGGGACTGTTTCACGTCAATAAAACGCGCAAAAACATGCATCAAATTGCACCATTTGCAACATCAAAATGCAAAAAGTTCTTATCGTGGGAGGGGGGACACCCCCCTCCCACACCCTCCCCTCCCCCTCGCTCGCTCCGCTCGCTCGGGTTCAGTCGCGTTCATGATATAATACTGCAATCTTAAACAAGTGGGACTGTTTCACGTCGTTAAAACATGCATCAAATTGCACCATTTGCAAAATCAAAATGTAAAAAGTTCTCACCGTGGGAGGGGGGAAACCCCCCTCCCACACCCTCCCCTAACCCCTCGCTCGCTCCGATCGCTCGGGTTCAGTCGCGTTCATGATATTCAGTGAAAAGAATTAATACAAGAAGTGTATTGGAATTATACCATTTTATAGGCAAATTGTTCAATGATAATCTACTCTAAAATATACTGCAATCTTAAACAAGTGGGACTGTTTCACGTCGTTAAAACACGCAAATACATGCATCAAATTGCACCATTTGCAAAATCAAAATGTAAAAAGTTCTCACCGTGGGAGGGGGGAAACCCCCCTCCCACACCCTCCCCTACCCCCTCGCTCGCTCCGCTCGCTCGGGTTCAGTCGCGTTCATGATATTCAGTGAAAAGAATTAATACAAGAAGTGTATTGGAATTATACCATTTTATAGGCAAATTGTGCAATGATAATCTACTCTAAAATATACTGCAATCTTAAACAAGTGGGACTGTTTCACGTCGTTAAAACACGCAAATACATGCATCAAATTGCACCAATTGCAAAATCAAAATGTAAAAAGTTCTCACCGTGGGAGTGGGGAAACCCCCCTCCCACACCCTCCCCTACCCCCTCGCTCGCTCCGCTCGCTCGGGTTCAGTCGCGTTCATGATATTCAGTGAAAAGAATATTTGAATTATACCATTTTATAGGCAAATTGTTCAATAATAATCTACACTAAAATATACTGCTATCTTAAACAAGTGAGACTGTTTCACGTCGATAAAACGCGCAAAAACATGCATCAAATTGCACCATTTGCAACATCAAAATGCAAAAAGTTCTTATCGTGGGAGGGGGGACATCCCCCTCCCACACCCTCCCCTCCCCCCTCGCTCGCTCCGCTCGCTCGGGTTCAGTCGCGTTCATGATATTCAGTGAAAAGAATTAATACAAGAAGTGTATCTAAATTATACCCTTTTATAGGCAAATTGTTCAGTAATAATCTACATCAAAATAAACTGCTACCATAAACAAGTGGGACTGTTTCACGTCGATAAAACGCGCAAAAACATGCATCAAATTGCACCATTTACAACATCCAAATGCAAAAAAGTTCTTACCGTGGGAGGGGGCACACCCCCCTCCCACACCCTCCCCCCCCCCCCCCCCTCGCTCGCTCCGCTCGCTCGGGCTCGGTCGCTTCGCTCCCTCGCAGACTAACCGCCCCCCCCCCCCCCAAGATGAAATCCTGTCTACGCCGTTGTTGTCCACCCGCAGAAATTGTACTGCTCGTACTCGCAACAAGCCCGCGTAACTTGCCCGGAGGTGCAGCTGCCCGCCGAAAAGGTGTGACACGCAGCACACCGTAACACACAGACAGACACACGCACACACATCTCCCCCGCCGTCACGAACTCTCCATCATACTATATACCCACACACACGCACTCGTCTTCGTACACGTACACATAATTTTACAAGAAGTGCACTGCTATATCCTAGAGAAGTGAGTCTATTTGCTGATCAACGTATGGTTGAGGGGTCTAGATATCGCTCACGAAAATTTGTGATGCTCTTATAATAAAAATTATTCCACAATCATACCTGAATTTCTCAATAAATATCACGAAAATACAGAAAAATCACCTCCCAGAATCTCCTGATAATACGATGACGGAGTAGTGCGCTGTCGCCGTTTGTATGTCGGACTTAATTTTATGCGTTCAATAAACTCGGGGTATGTAAAGGTCGCACAGCTGCCCTATCTAGTTTCATGCGTGAAAGTGTCTGCCCCTCTCTGCGGTTGTAACGTGCTTCGGCTTTCGTAGAATATTATAAACGATCGATCGAACAAATTTCGAATTCTATCGGCTGCGATCATCTGAACGAGACAAGCGAGACGACACGTCTAGGCTACAACGTCCTTAACAGAGATTTTAAGCTAAGGTAGGTAACTTATAAGGTAAAAAAAAAAAAAAAATCATGAAGCGTTTTGTCCGACAAAGTTGTCGGACAAATTTGCTCTCAGCCAATCAGACTCAAGGATTTCAGTAGCTTGTAACAGTTTGTCAGAAAATATCCGACCAAAACACTTCATGAAATGCGGGGCAGATCTGTCCCAGAGATTCCTATGTTGCCAGTCAGAAAGCAGACGCACATCTGTTGAACCCACAAATGTAAAAACGCCCACAAAAATGTGAAAATACATCGCCCATAAATGTAAAAATCGCCCACAAATGTAAAAAAACACCACCCATAAATGTAAAAAATTTCAACCACAAATGTAAAAACGAACAGCGCCCACAAATGTAAAAAACGCCCACTAATGTAGTAGAAAATTCAAACATCAACCACAAATGTAAAAAAAAAAAAAAAAAATACATTTGTGGTTGACGTATTTCTACATAAGTGGGCGTTTATGTAGACCCTTATTTCGTGCGTCTTACCTGCTACTAGACGCGCGCTACTTAATTGCATGTATTCCGTGTAGTGTGACCTGTCGAAGCCGATCCGTTTTCAGTTACGAGCGACATACGGGGACTGGAGCTCTAAAACTAAGGCATTGTCACATCGTGTCTGGGGAGCCTGCGGGTTGACTTGCAGGGAGTTTGTTTGTTTGTTTGTTTGTTTGTTTGTTTGTTTGTTTGTTTTCCTCCGGAGCTCCCCGCAGTGGTGTTGGCCCGCACTAGTACCCGGAGATGCGCACGCAAGTCCAGTGTCGCTGTCATCTGCGTGCATGTTGAGGGTCAGTTACTGCCTCTCTGCTGGTTAGTTGAGAGTATAGACATTCTGTATAACTTTCTGCCATTTCAAATTACTTCAGAGGGATTCCTTCGCAGATAAGTCAGTCCTCACCCGCCGCCAAGAAACAAAAACTTGCAGGAAAACATCCATACACACACACAAACACGCACACACACACACACAAACAGACAGAAGACAAGCATGTTACTGTAATCACAGTAGAGTATAGTACATGCAACGTACGATACTCCATACACACGCACGCGCACACACAGAGAAGACAAGCATGTTACTGTAATCACAGTAGTAGTAGTAGTACATGCAACGATATTCCATGGCAGGTCGGCATGCAAGTAGCAGGTAAGTGGCACGCGTCTAGCTGCAGGTACTAGTAAAACGCAAGTACGGAACTCTTTAGCATCTTTGTCCTCACGCAGAAATTGTACTGCTCGTACTCGCAACAAGCCCGCGTAACTTGCCCGGAGGTGCAGCTGCCCGCCGGAAAGGTGTGACACGCAGCACACCGTAACACACAGACAAACACACGCACACACATTTCCCCCGCCGTCGCGAACTCTCCATCACTACTAGTACTATACCCACACACACGCACTCGTCTTCGTACACGTACACATAATTTTACAAGAAGTGCACTGCTATCCTAGAGAAGTGAGTCTATTTGCTGATCAACGTATGGTTGAGGGGTCTGCTTCGGCTTTCGTAGAATATTATAAACGATCGATCGAACAAATTACGAATTCTATCGGCTATACGATCATACAAACGAGACAAGCGAGACGAGTCCAGTGGCGTATCTGGGGGGGGGGGGGGAGGGGGCAAGGGGGGCACGTGCCCCGGGCGCCACTCCTTGGGGGCGCAAAAAACTCGCCCTGAAGGGGGAGGGAGAATGGTGGGGGGGGGGGGGCAGAAAACCAAATCACACAAGATAAAAACAAAACATGATGATGACGCGGACAAAATGACAATGTCTATTGTGTTCACACAAAAATTCCATATTCTGTTAGCTGAAATACAAAAAATTTCGGCTCGCTCGCTGCGCTCGCTCGCCAAAATTTATACAAAAAAGAAGGTAAGAACAAACGTGATAATGACAAAATGACAGTGTCTATTGTGTTCACACATGTCATTTTATAGTTAGCAGGCAAATGTTTCACGGAGCAGCGGCTGCAATTTCTTTCGTTCTGAAGCGATCGCCAATTGGATCAAAAGAGGGCGTCAACAGTTTCGAACATAATAAGGGGGGGCGCAAAAAACAACAACAACAAATCAAACAAGATAAGAACAAAACGTAATGATGACGCGGAAATATACGAATTTCGGCTCACTCGCTCGTACTAATTTAGAGTATTTTTTCAAGTCCTCAGTATGTTGGTATAAATCGTCATCTATAAGGCCGTCACTATCTTTCTGATTAGAATTGTAAGATTTAATAAGCAAAAAATGACAAGAGTTTCATGATTTGTAAGCTGAAATACAAATTCGGCTCGCTCGCTGCGCTCGCTCGCCAAAATTTGTATAAAAAAAGAGAAGAAGATAAGAACAAAATGTGACGATGACGCGGACAAAATGATAATGTCTATTGTGTTCACTCATGTCATTTTATATTTAGCAGGAAAAATGTTACACGGAGCAGCGACTGCAATTTCATTCGTTCTGAAGCGATCGGCGATTGGATCAAAAGAGGACGCCAACGGTTTCGAACATACGGGGGAGGGGGCGCAAAAAAAAATTAAAAAAAGATAAGAAAAAACCGTAATGATGACGCAGAAATATACAAATTTCGGATTACTCGCTCGTACTAATTTAGAGTATTTTTTCAAGTCCTCAGTTTGTTGGTATAAATCGTTATCTATAAGGTCGTCACTATAATTGTGAGATTTGATAAGCAAAAAAAATGACAAGAATTCCATGTTTTGTAAGCTGAAATACACAAATCACTGGGTATGCGCTCTCACTCGGCTTGCTGCAACTCGGAGAAATAAAGACGAAATAAAAACGGCTAGAAACTACACTACACCGATCCCAGCTTGGCATGAAAAGTTAGTTTGCAGGTAAAAACCCTTGTTTGTCGAAGAAAAAGTTTGTGTGCGCTAAGACGACTACACGCACCACTAGCACAGGCGCCTGTAGCAGTGCTAAAGGTGCGTGTAGTATAGTCTTAGTATGCGCAGACTCTTTTTCAAAGAATAAGGTCTTGTCGCAACTAAAGTGGCCTGTAAAATTTTGATACCACAATTTGGACTCACGTACTACCTAAGGGGTGTTCCAGAGGGTCCAACCGACCACCCTGCAGTCAAACCTTTTCTGCGGGGTGGGTTGAACGAAGTCATTTTTTTCTGGGTCCCTGCGCCTTGACTATAAGTAATAGGAGCTCTATTACTTGCGCTAAGCAACCCAGATGAAAAGAGAATAAAGTGAGAGGACCATTGTGGACATGATTGAACATACGGACATATTGAAGATACCAGGAACGATTTTGCTTCTAGATTTTGAAAAAGCATTTGATAGGGTTGAACATAATTTTTTATTTGAAATTCTTAAGAAATTTAACCTTGGAAACAACTTCATTCAGTGGATCAAAACTTTTTATAATGAGAGAAGTAGTTTTGTGGTGAATAATGGTTTTTTCACTGATCAAATTTCTTTATCTAGAGGTATTTTCCAAGGTTGTCCAATATCCCCACTACTTTTCATTTTAGCCATAGAAGTTCTGGGTATTGCTATTCGTAGCAGTGAACATATTAAAGGTATACCCATTGGGAATTATGAAAAAAAGTTGAGTATGTATGCAGATGATACAACAGTATTTTTGAATGGTGATGCAGAGTCTTTTCAAAATCTGTTTGAGTTGTTACACAAATTTGCAATATTCTCTGGATGTAAAATAAATCTATCAAAATCTGAAGCTATACACATTGGATCCTTAAAAGGGTCTACCTTTCATCCTCTTCAGTTGGAAGGTTTACAATGGAAGGAAAATTCATTTAAAGCATTGGGTGTTCTCTTTTCGCTGAATACGAAATCTTTGTATGAATTGAATTATGTACCCAAGTTAGTACAAATAGAACATACACTTAATTGTTGGAAGCAAAGAAATTTGTCATTATTAGGAAAGATAGCTGTGGTCAAAGCACTGCTCTTACCTCAGCTGACTTTTATGTTTACTGTGCTTTGTTTGAATATACCTCAGTCGTTCTTTAAACGACTGAATAGTATGCTCTTTAAATTTATATGGAAAGGGGGTAGAGATAGAGTGAAAAGAGAGTTAATATGTAATGATTATGATTCAGGGGTTTGCATATGATTGCTCCTTTGGTTTATGCACAGGCTCAGAAGATGACATGGGTTGCAAAATTCTTAGATCCTTATTATTCAAATACATGGAAAGATATTGAACAGATAATGCTATTGAATTTTCATGAACAAAGCTTAGTCTTGTGGAGAGCAAACGCCCCAGGTTGTGTTTTGAACAAGCTTAGGAATTCTCAATTAGTTGAAACCTTAAAAGTATGGTACATTTATAGAGAAGGTATTTTGAAAGACCTTGGCCTTTCAAATTTTCATTTACAGGACTATATATGGTGGAATAAGAAAGTTAGTTTGAAACATAGACCTTTTTTCTATTACCCTGACTGGTTTGAGAAAGGAATTCATTTTATTAATGATTTGCACATAGGGGGTCGTGTCAAAACCTTTGAAGAGCTAGTTCTGGAATTTGATATTGCAATTAAGGATAGGAGAAAATATAACTCTTTAGTGAATGGTATTTATCTTTCATGGTTTGATTCTTCCTTGGATACCGATGAAGATATGTTTGATAAAATAGTGTCAGAGCTGGTGAAAAAAAAAAGAAAATTTCTAAACATGCTTATCCGGTAATAAGAAATGTACATTGTGACTCCTCATGTGAGAAAAGAATAGGTAAATGGAAAGACCTCTTCTCCATTAATGATGAAACAGTTCAGTGGGATGTTATTCATATGAATAACTATAAATGTACTGTTGAAACACAACTTCGTTCCTTTTATTTTAAGGTTTTTCATGATGTTATTGGTTTAAATGCATTCTTATTTAAGATTAAAAGAATAGAACACCCAAACTGTATGTTTTGTAGTCAAGAACAGGAAACTGCTTTTCATCTATTTGTACACTGTCCTAAAACACTACCTTTATGGAAAAAATTATTTGATTTCATAGAGGAAAAGACCAAAAAGGTATATACCTTTTTGCCTTTTAATATGATGTTTGGTGTAAATAATGACGTAGAATTTTGTACATGTATAAATTTTTTATTTCTTTGTCTTAAGTTTTATATATATAGATGTAGATTTCAAGGTTCAACTTTGAATTTTGATGCATTTATGGCTTTAGTAAAGTATAAACAGAAAACTGAATATGCTATAGCACAAAAGAAAGGTAAATTACAATTTCATTTGAGGAAGTGGTCCATGCTTTTGTAATGGTTGATCCTCTATTTTCATATATCTCATAGACATCCATCTTCTTGTGTTATTCCATTATGGCAGATAGTTTAATGTGACTTGTTTACTGAACCCTTTTTAATGCTATAGGCTGGACATTTGTACATTGTTTTTATTGTGTGCTTTGTTTGTTTTATGGTTGCATAAAAAAATAAAAAGAGAGAAAAAAAAAAAGAATAAAGTGAGAGGAAGGTTTCATTGACGCCGGACCTGGGACCCCTTTTGAAAAGTACGGTAACAACAACGAAAGCCAAAAAAAAAAAAAATACAGAGACCCGCACGTAGATGGCGTCAATATTCGGTACATGTACGTACACGGGATTGTACGCCAGAAAATCTAACAACAACAACAACAAACAACGGCCCGACACGCACGTGTTATGTTACGCACGGTACATGGACGTCCTGCTGCTTCGTAACTTCTGCACTGACTCTGTATGGTCATGTCTGTGAATTTGAATGACTTTAAAAGCTTCAGACTGACAAGCCTTCAAGTATGAAGATTAGAGACGTAATTGGACTCTTTACCAGATCACACTGGGTTATTCACAGATCTCATCAGCCATCACGTAATGCTTCCTTCAGTTCTTATTTGTTCGGATCTTCCAGCCCTGCAGCAGCGACCTCATGCCCACAGTACCCCTGCCACCACGCTCTGGGTACAACTCTGGTAGCGGTAGGCCTATGTGCATCCACATCGCCAGTTACAAGCGTAGGCATCTCCCATTCCGGATTCCGGCAAGGTCTTACTATTGCGATGCATTTCCACCGCTATACTAGCTCGTTTCAATCGACGACGTCGGTATCTTCAGCGATAAAAGAGTTAACTTCAAAATTTGAAGAAAGGGCCATCCCAGAAGCAGACATTTCAGCTCAATATATTTTGGGCCACGTGTTAGGAATAAAACAGGTAGAAAAACTAACCTTAGTTACAATTGCAAAGCAACTTAACATTCCATTTCTAACATTAACAACAACGTTGGGGGGATGATGCCTACCGGTATGTGTTGGAGGGGGTGTCCCCCAGCAGACCAGGAGTGTTCACATTTTTAGAATTGAAATTCAATGATCTAGTACACACTTGTGCAAATATAGAAATATTCCATGAAATTTTCAATGGGATCTCTTACTCTCTTGCATGTGATGTGTGCGTCTTGTTTGTCTATCTATCATCTGCTAGGGTGGATCTACCTTTTTGTCGGGGGGGGGGGGGGAGGGAGTTGACGCAGAGAGGGTTGACGCAATGACATTATGGTTCATGACGAGCAAAAAAAAAAAAGATCTTCAAATTGCCACTTCTCCGTAAATCTCATGTCAAGCAAAAAGAAAAAGAAAAAAACTTGGTACTATTGAAGACACATTCAAAGTCTCCAGTGACATTATTTTTGCTGTCTTTGACTCGTAGTAATAATATATTCTATGAAAAGTGTGATTGAACAGTACGAGGTAACTAAAAATAAAGTCAAGGACAAACAATGTCTACTACATCATGGTGTGATTAAATAGACATACATCTATAGGGATAGGTTACCTAATCTGCTCAGTGTACGGCTAGTCGGGTAAAATTCTATTTGCTATTTTCATCGTGTTTGTAAGATCCTCTGAAAATCTTTCTGCCGAATGAAATAAAGATTTCAATTATGTGTCCATAATTCATCTCTCCTTATCAACAGTTGTCTGACTTTGAGAGAGTTGATCATACAAGGCACCTTTCTACGGTGGAGATTGAAAAACTGTCTGAAATGACTGAACAAAAACTCGCCAGGTAAGTCCAAAAATACTTGAGCTTCAGTCTCCCAGTATCAAGTGTTAAAAGGTTGAGTCATTTTGCAGAGGGAACAGTCTTTATGAATATCAGTGATTGAATGGGTCTATCATATCACAAGAGTGTTCTCTGTTATTACTAATATAGGCAATTTTTAGATCAGTGTGGAAGAATACCTATAATGTAGTAGTGCATTAATCTAATTATTTCACAAAAGCAGTACAAGTATCACATCATAAAACAACACTCGTATAACTTCTGTTGCCAGGCAAAGAAACACCAATCAAATTAATGCTGGTGTAATAAAGTAAAAATTTCATTTACAGGTAACTTAAATTCAATTGTGATTCCCCTCTAACTGGCCATGATGCCTCCTTCCAACATCTTAGAGTCAAGGTCGGACTGGTCATGATCAAAATCAAATGGAATTATAGAGGCATGCAAAGAGTATTCTGTCTGCATTCCAAATGTGTGGCAAAAAAAAAAATAATAAAACAAAACAAATCATAAGATACAATAAGTAAAATGCTTATTTTTTGTGTGAATGATAGCAGTAAATTCTAAAGAGTTTTACAGAAGGTGATGTGTAAGTTTTCATTTTACATTAACCACAAGTATTGTTTCATGCTACTAGGATGCCACTGCAATACATCCTCGGTGAGTGGGAGTTCCGGGACATCAGCCTGAAGATGAGACAGCCAGTCTTCATTCCTAGACCAGAGACTGAGGTCAGTCAGAGCTTGGAACCTAAGATTGTTATTTTTAGTTCAATCTCAAGAAGAAGAAAAAAATACCTCCGATTTGTTGGTGAATTGTACGGGTAATTAAGGTGAATCTTCACCAGTGAGAAATTATATCTGCAGAACATTAATGCCAGAACTTGTTTCAGTAACATTGTATGAATATTCCACTGGATTGAAAAGATTATGACTACCGGTATACAATACCTTTACTGTGATTCTCAAGGAAAGTTGACCTCACTACCTCAGAGGTGACATGTTCTTTTGTATAGAGAGTTGTATAAAAAGTTGCAAAAAAAAAACCCAGGCCATTAAAACTTTTAATGTAACAACACATAATGAGCAAACGATGACTGTTTAAATAGTACTGGTATTGAAATCCTACAACATATTTAAAGCATCCTGTGGGAACTGTTTTGTCTGCTGTAGAACAGTGACTGCTATTGCCCATTTCTATTAGTGTGGATACACTAAAAGGACCTTTAGTTGAAATTGATTATCTATGATTTTTATGAAGCATATATGTTGTCCTTTTTTTTTTTCTTGTTGATGTTGTGTAAAAATTTTCCTGGCATATCTTCAGCAGAATCCTTTGGAAACTTTTCCGAAAAAAAGAAGATGAGCTAAGTGACATATCATGTTGGAAATCAATACAAGGAGTTTTCTACAACTTGTACCCTCAATAGTGAATACATAGTCAAGTGACTATTAAAGACAGCTCTGTTATAGTCCAGTGTTCAATGCACTTTAATATTATTGACTGCCATGCACATATTTAAACAATTCATTGACCTTTCTAGTGTCTCTCATATCTTCATCTTGAACTGTAGAATCCCCCCCCCCCCCCCCCACAGCTTCTCGTCAAGAGTAACTTTTTACCTGTGGTAACTCTTCCCATCACTTAGTTATAAATGCTTTTGCTCATTCTCAGATGCTGATTGATCTGGTTGCGAGTCACTATGACAGCACCCGGAAGCTCAAGGTCCTAGAAGTTGGCTGTGGGTCTGGTGCTATTAGCATAGCCATCCTAAAGGAATTTGAAAAGGTAAAGTACCCGTGCAAGCTATTCCTGAATCATTGTGTCCTATGTTTGTAATGAATCATCTGAATCTTTAATTTACTCCTTTCTTTTATTATCAATAAATTGGTTTTAAAAATCTTTGGTCATCCATTTTTACCCCTGGATTTTGTTTTTATTTTTTGTTTTTTGTCTTTACTTTTTTCCCCCAAGACAGTCTCTGAAAGTGGTACTCTCAAAGCCTTTAGACCAAACATGTTATGTCCAGAAATTGAATGGAAAACACTGATATATCCATTTGATCAGTTAGAGATATATGAAATTAGATCTACTGAAAAGCAAAAAAAAAAAGTAATGAAATTAAATGTAGGATTTTGATTATATCTTCAAATGTATCTCATGTTCAGAAATGAGTGCAGTGTCATGTAATTTATTTTTTTTTTTTTAATTGAAGATGACTGTCAAAAAAAGACAAATGAAAATTGCATATATTGGTTTTTGCAGTCAAAGTTTTCATATACTCTAGGTTTGTTTGCTTTGGTTTATAAGGTCTTGTGTAGTGTTCTGTGCATCATATAAAGTCTTTACACTCTTGATGTTGTTTATGACAGGCACACGTGACTGCAATAGATGCTTCCCTGGATGCTGTACAGCTTACAAGGGAGAATGCGGAAATGTGAGTTGAAAGCAACTTTTATCTTTGGCCCAAAACTACCTTTCTTAATTTGTCATAGCAGTGATAGGAAAATACAAGTAATGGAGGTTACTTTTCATGGTTTACATGTTGTTTCCCCTCTTTTTCAAACGAGTGGTATATGGAACAACCATGATAAAGATTTTAAAGTAATTAGAACAAGAAAGAATCAGTCAAAAGCATATCATGTGCATGTAAGTTATGCAAGCATAGTAAAGTAAATGGCAGATTATAGATCACAGATGTCAGTTTTTAAAAAATTAGGAAACACAGTTGTGTGTTAATTTTGGGATGAGAATACTTGGGATGTCCAAATTGTTGGTAATGAGGTCATGTTTGTTTGATTTTATCCCACTTCTAAAAAAACTCTGGGGTTAAATATCAATGAAATCTTACAACAGAATCTGCCAAGGAACAATCCTGATATGGAAGTCTTTTAAATAATATGTTTATGAACAGCCAACTGCTTCAAATATGCAGTGTTTGGAGCTTCAGCATGATTTTAGTGAGGTAAAACTATTGAGTAATTTTAGGTTTGCCAGTGACAGCCTCTGTAGCAGATAGTTGTTGAGGCTCTAGTCTTGTAGTCAAGTGATTTGTCATTTCCATTGCAATCCCTCTATTCCTTCCGTCAAGGTTGGGTGTAGCAGAGCGCCTACATGTTCATCACTACTCTCTGACAGAGGAAATGGTTCCTGTCAGCCTCATCGGAGAAAGACCAAGATTTGATGCCATTGTCAGTAACCCTCCATATATCTTTTCTGGTGATATGGATGACCTGGAACAAGAAATTCTAAGGTAGACACCAAAAAGGTCACGTATGAAAGAGTTTCATTATTCAATCAGAAATGAAAAGCAGTCATAACACTCAAATTTTCTCACTTTCAATGAAAAAACTCATTGGGAGAAAAAAGAACTTCAAAGGAAGTGTATCTTTTACAGTTTATAACATGCTGTAATACCTCTGTTAAGAAAAAAAAAACCAAATTATTGCTGCATAATTCTCATCTTTCCCTTTAGCCTTTAAGGCAGGTTTTGTGTGTGTTTTTGTTTTTGTTTTAAGCAACTCATGTCTATCTCATGCACAGGGTAAACTTTGCACAGAGGCAATGTGAAGTTGATCATGAAGTCATCATGGACAAAATTCACTCTGTAGTGATATTACAGCATGAACATTTAGGAGGATATCTTCGCTTTGTTTCAGATTTTGTTTAAATACCAAGAATTGCTGTCATGTAGGTGTAGAAAATGATACACTTGTGGTGGATTTTCAGACCCCCCCCCCCATTCCATGTGCCCCCCCCCCCAACCCATGCGCCCACATGACCAGAAAATTAGAAGTTAGCTTTACTTGATTAATGATATAACTGTTAATAGAATTGTGTTTGTGAGATGAAAGTCATGCACACTTTCCAGTCAAACTCACAATATGTTAGAGGATGACATGCCTCAGTTTAGGGAACCGAACAGTTTTGTTTTCACATTTGACATCATCACTTATCCTTGCTCATTTAGATATGAAGATTTCAATGCTTTGGAGGCTGGACCAGAGGGGATGTCAGTCATCACCACCATCCTCCAGCAAGCCAAGCATCTCCTGACACCAGGAGGAGTTATTTGGTTGGAGACGGATACTAGGCATCATCGGATGATCGAGGATTTGCTGGAGAAGAGGGCGGACTTTGGTGTCATATTTCGAGAGAGCTTCTTGGACTTCACGGACAGGTGAGCATGATTCCAGTAGAAATGAATCGGAATATTCAAGCACTAATAGCGATGAATGAGTTAAATGTTGAAGCAAAACTTTTCTTGGACATACATTATCAGTATGCAGCAACATGCAGGCTTTCCCACTATTGATAGGAGCCCCTTTTTCATAGGCCACCTCTTAAAATGCTGTAGAAAATTACCATACTTTATCAGAAGGTATTAGATACAAGTAATCCTGCGATGCAACGCAGAGTAAGCCTTAGATTCAAACACCTGAGCACTCTGAATGAATTCCTGTTTCCACGTTTTATTCTCTCATACAAGTACAGACCCATGCTAAAACGATGTCTGGTATCAAAATCAAGTCGGTGGTCATACCAGAGACACTTTTGTTTGTTTTTTTCATATACTCACTAAATTATTATTGATGAATATTAAATTGAACAAAATTAATGATTGAAGTGATTACCGGTTTATCTGATATCATCATTTTTCTTCTCTCTTGTTTAGGCCCAGATTTTGCCAGTTGGAATATGCTCCTTGAAGAATCAACTTCAGCCATCAGTGATAACTACCTCAAGTGCACACAAAGCACAGAAAGTCCTTCATGGCATGATGGCGTCTTTGTGCTGCGAGAGAGAAGGTCCCTAAGCACACTGGACACAGTGATGACCCAAGGCACTTTCAGATGTTGGTCAAGCACTTGCCACAAAGATCCGGACAGATTAAGTGTGTGTTTTGTTGCATATGTGTTTGTGTGTGTATGCGAGTGTGACTCATGGTCTTTGGATCAGATTTTCAAATCCTGCCACAACTCTTTGAGTTTGTTTGTAACAGACTTCCCAAGGTCTTCTGTCTAAGAGAGCCCCAAAGCCCTTAATGCAACCCTCCAAGCATGACTGGAACTGACTGAAAGTGAGATACCAACCATTTCAGTGGTCCATCATATCTGACTGTAGATCCAGTGATGTGTAGTGTTAATGTTACTACCTGAGGGTAAGGGTGTCGATAGCGCAGCTGTGTTATCACACTAAGTGTCAGTTTCCATACAGCTACTGCTAGAAGATGTTTGACTATTACATACTCTCAGAGATCAGAGATGATCTGTCCCAAGGATTCTAACAAAGTGGAGGATTATCTTGAGGGCTTATTATTTAATAGTCCACAGAAAGTATGGCATTTTCAAAGTCTGTGGTAAACTCCTATGTTTTATACATCAAACCACAGCACAACTTGACTTAAGTGGGCAACAAAACACATTTCCTATGTGGACATTGTGTAGAGAGCACCCTCAAGTCCATTCTTTATCTGAGATACTGTTTTCCATCACAGCCACCCACCCGACTTCCAGGAAATGAACTCGCTGTTACTACTGTTACATCTTTCTACAGCCTGTTAAGCATTCTCATTTTCACTTCCTCCCCTGCTTGCAGCAGTTGGAGCTCATTTTTTCCACTGTAAAGATACTTTTTTTTTTCTGTGTTGGTTGTTTCACTTCCAACCTCTCTTTGACATCCCTCCCCCACAACTAGCAGGAGCATCTTGTTAGATGTTGAAAGAGTAGTTCTTGTCCTTCCATGCAGGAGCAGTTGTGCTGGGCTGACATTTAGCCCATCAATTGGTTTGTAATGTTTGCCCAAAAATTGATATATCCAATCACTCTTTGCTCTTTTTAATGATATATTTTTTTCACTTCACAACTCGGTCTGTCTCATATGGAGGCATGAGTTAAAATGTCACTCCTGACACCACGTAAGGCAAAAAAAAGAAAAAAAGGAAAAAAAAATGTTTGCCCTTAATAGCCAAAACCCGAGAGGGTCAGTAGGTGTGTTTTTTTTAAATACCCTTTTTACCCATGCGATTTTGTAACTTAAAGGCAGGACATCTCATCTCTTAATAAACTCATCCAACAGCACAATATTCACTCAGGCCTTTAATTAGGCTACACACAAGCACCATAAAGAACACAAAGACTAGAAGACAAGACAAATTTTGGTCTCTATGGTACTTTAATTCAATTTACTTTCTTAAATGATGTTTTCTTCTAGCTTACACCAGTGTATTTAATAAATCGAAAGACAACTATAGTCATGAAAAAGTAAGTAAAGGAGGGATCTGTATTTTTGTAAACTTCAATTCTGAAAATGCAAATATAAAAGTTTAAGTTTCTACCAACCTTAAATTGTAGTGGGCAAGCTTTCGTCCTACTCCTGAGGACTTTCTCAAGCCTTATGCAGTGAAGTGTTGTCTTGCTGCCGTTGCCTGTCTTTGTTTATCACTGGACCATAGATGGATGAGAGGGTATAGCCAGAGTCTCTCTTGAGTCATCCCCAACCGATGAAAGTTTTCAGTATTATCTGAAAATGCATGTCATCGCTGGGGTGACAGAACCTTGTATTTCCATTTCTTGTATCAAAAAATGAGGTTTTATGTATCTCATAGCTGGGAACGTTTAACCCAGCGTTTTAGGCTGATATACATACCCGCACCATGTAAGCCCCATCTGCTTCGGCGTTGCATTGAAGAAAGTCCAGACCTTTCTTTTCCATCAAATTTATAACCCGATTGTACAGTAGACCTCTATTGTTTAATACCGGGTTCACATCTTTTTCTTTTGGGTAGTGTCTCCTGTTTGGTGGACTGCATTAGCACCTCCAGTGCATTTGCAGCATGATTCATTTCTGGCAATTCTTCCAGTTCAAGTTCAACTTTGAACAGAATATGGCGCAGATTTGATATGCTCAACACTCCAAGCAATTCGTTCAAACTAACGTCTTGCTGGGACCCGGTGGGCGAAGCAGAAGCACTAACTGACAAACACTTGTAATGGTCTTCTTTGTTGAATTTAGCGAATACAATGTAGCTCCAAAAAAGTACCTTCTAGTAAAATGCTGGCAACCAAACTGCACAGTTTTGCTGCCATGACAGCTGGTTATGGATACTGCAAAAGTAGCCATCTTGGCAGTCGCGCTGCGCTGCCGTGGTAGCTAGCAATGCGCATGCATGCATTGAGTGGATTTTATGCACGTGTGTGCACGCACATGAGCCAAAAAGCTGGCTAGCATGCAGTGCATGCTAAACACAGCTTGCGGCCCCGTGCAGCCTTAATATGCTTGTACAACACGATATATGACGGGTCGATGTGATAGAAAAAATATAACTTTTTTCATTCTTTCGTCAGCTTAAAAAGGAGATTATGGGTTTAAAACCATCACAAATTTGTAGAAGATGAAATTTATGGGGAAAAAATTATAACTTGAAAGAGTAAAAAAATACCCAAGATTTCTGTGATTTTTGGTCGGTCGCGAAGGGCAAACAAACTTTTTCTGTTTTTCGTTTTTTGCCTGATCTGAGTAGTGTGACTGAATAGAAGGGTAGGGCCCAGTGTAGTGGCTACTGTGTTTGTTTGTGTGTGAGTGAAGCATCACACCAGTACATGCAATACAATGCCTCCAACAAGATATCCCTCTTCCACAGGATACCTACATGCCCAAAAATTGATATATCCAATCACTCTTTGCTCTTTTTAATGATATATTTTTTTCACTTCACAACTCGGTCTGTCTCATATGGAGGCATGAGTTAAAATGTCACTCCTGACACCACGTAAGGCAAAAAAAAGAAAAAAAGGAAAAAAAAATGTTTGCCCTTGATAGCCAAAACCCGAGAGGGTCAGTAGGTGTGTTTTTTTTAAATACCCTTTTTACCCATGCGATTTTGTAACTTAAAGGCAGGACATCTCATCTCTTAATAAACTCATCCAACAGCACAATATTCACTCAGGCCTTTAATTAGGCTACACACAAGCACCATAAAGAACACAAAGACTAGAAGACAAGACAAATTTTGGTCTCTATGGTACTTTAATTCAATTTACTTTCTTAAATGATGTTTTCTTCTAGCTTACACCAGTGTATTTAATAAATCGAAAGACAACTATAGTCATGAAAAAGTAAGTAAAGGAGGGATCTGTATTTTTGTAAACTTCAATTCTGAAAATGCAAATATAAAAGTTTAAGTTTCTACCAACCTTAAATTGTAGTGGGCAAGCTTTCGTCCTACTCCTGAGGACTTTCTCAAGCCTTATGCAGTGAAGTGTTGTCTTGCTGCCGTTGCCTGTCTTTGTTTATCACTGGACCATAGATGGATGAGAGGGTATAGCCAGAGTCTCTCTTGAGTCATCCCCAACCGATGAAAGTTTTCAGTATTATCTGAAAATGCATGTCATCGCTGGGGTGACAGAACCTTGTATTTCCATTTCTTGTATCAAAAAATGAGGTTTTATGTATCTCATAGCTGGGAACGTTTAACCCAGCGTTTTAGGCTGATATACATACCCGCACCATGTAAGCCCCATCTGCTTCGGCGTTGCATTGAAGAAAGTCCAGACCTTTCTTTTCCATCAAATTTATAACCCGATTGTACAGTAGACCTCTATTGTTTAATACCGGGTTCACATCTTTTTCTTTTGGGTAGTGTCTCCTGTTTGGTGGACTGCATTAGCACCTCCAGTGCATTTGCAGCATGATTCATTTCTGGCAATTCTTCCAGTTCAAGTTCAACTTTGAACAGAATATGGCGCAGATTTGATATGCTCAACACTCCAAGCAATTCGTTCAAACTAACGTCTTGCTGGGACCCGGTGGGCGAAGCAGAAGCACTAACTGACAAACACTTGTAATGGTCTTCTTTGTTGAATTTAGCGAATACAATGTAGCTCCAAAAAAGTACCTTCTAGTAAAATGCTGGCAACCAAACTGCACAGTTTTGCTGCCATGACAGCTGGTTATGGATACTGCAAAAGTAGCCATCTTGGCAGTCGCGCTGCGCTGCCGTGGTAGCTAGCAATGCGCATGCATGCATTGAGTGGATTTTATGCACGTGTGTGCACGCACATGAGCCAAAAAGCTGGCTAGCATGCAGTGCATGCTAAACACAGCTTGCGGCCCCGTGCAGCCTTAATATGCTTGTACAACACGATATATGACGGGTCGATGTGATAGAAAAAATATAACTTTTTTCATTCTTTCGTCAGCTTAAAAAGGAGATTATGGGTTTAAAACCATCACAAATTTGTAGAAGATGAAATTTATGGGGAAAAAATTATAACTTGAAAGAGTAAAAAAATACCCAAGATTTCTGTGATTTTTGGTCGGTCGCGAAGGGCAAACAAACTTTTTCTGTTTTTCGTTTTTTGCCTGATCTGAGTAGTGTGACTGAATAGAAGGGTAGGGCCCAGTGTAGTGGCTACTGTGTTTGTTTGTGTGTGAGTGAAGCATCACACCAGTACATGCAATACAATGCCTCCAACAAGATATCCCTCTTCCACAGGATACCTACATGCCCAAAAATTGATATATCCAATCACTCTTTGCTCTTTTTAATGATATATTTTTTTCACTTCACAACTCGGTCTGTCTCATATGGAGGCATGAGTTAAAATGTCACTCCTGACACCACGTAAGGCAAAAAAAAGAAAAAAAGGAAAAAAAAATGTTTGCCCTTGATAGCCAAAACCCGAGAGGGTCAGTAGGTGTGTTTTTTTTAAATACCCTTTTTACCCATGCGATTTTGTAACTTAAAGGCAGGACATCTCATCTCTTAATAAACTCATCCAACAGCACAATATTCACTCAGGCCTTTAATTAGGCTACACACAAGCACCATAAAGAACACAAAGACTAGAAGACAAGACAAATTTTGGTCTCTATGGTACTTTAATTCAATTTACTTTCTTAAATGATGTTTTCTTCTAGCTTACACCAGTGTATTTAATAAATCAAAAGACAACTATAGTCATGAAAAAGTAAGTAAAGGAGGGATCTGTATTTTTGTAAACTTCAATTCTGAAAATGCAAATATAAAAGTTTAAGTTTTTACCAACCTTAAATTGTAGTGGGCAAGCTTTCGTCCTACTCCTGAGGACTTTCTCAAGCCTTATGCAGTGAAGTGTTGTCTTGCTGCCGTTGCCTGTCTTTGTTTATCACTGGACCATAGATGGATGAGAGGGTATAGCCAGAGTCTCTCTTGAGTCATCCCCAACCGATGAAAGTTTTCAGTATTATCTGAAAATGCATGTCATCGCTGGGGTGACAGAACCTTGTATTTCCATTTCTTGTATCAAAAAATGAGGTTTTATGTATCTCATAGCTGGGAACGTTTAACCCAGCGTTTTAGGCTGATATACATACCCGCACCATGTAAGCCCCATCTGCTTCGGCGTTGCATTGAAGAAAGTCCAGACCTTTCTTTTCCATCAAATTTATAACCCGATTGTACAGTAGACCTCTATTGTTTAATACCGGGTTCACATCTTTTTCTTTTGGGTAGTGTCTCCTGTTTGGTGGACTGCATTAGCACCTCCAGTGCATTTGCAGCATGATTCATTTCTGGCAATTCTTCCAGTTCAAGTTCAACTTTGAACAGAATATGGCGCAGATTTGATATGCTCAACACTCCAAGCAATTCGTTCAAACTAACGTCTTGCTGGGACCCGGTGGGCGAAGCAGAAGCACTAACTGACAAACACTTGTAATGGTCTTCTTTGTTGAATTTAGCGAATACAATGTAGCTCCAAAAAAGTACCTTCTAGTAAAATGCTGGCAACCAAACTGCACAGTTTTGCTGCCATGACAGCTGGTTATGGATACTGCAAAAGTAGCCATCTTGGCAGTCGCGCTGCGCTGCCGTGGTAGCTAGCAATGCGCATGCATGCATTGAGTGGATTTTATGCACGTGTGTGCACGCACATGAGCCAAAAAGCTGGCTAGCATGCAGTGCATGCTAAACACAGCTTGCGGCCCCGTGCAGCCTTAATATGCTTGTACAACACGATATATGACGGGTCGATGTGATAGAAAAAATATAACTTTTTTCATTCTTTCGTCAGCTTAAAAAGGAGATTATGGGTTTAAAACCATCACAAATTTGTAGAAGATGAAATTTATGGGGAAAAAATTATAACTTGAAAGAGTAAAAAAATACCCAAGATTTCTGTGATTTTTGGTCGGTCGCGAAGGGCAAACAAACTTTTTCTGTTTTTCGTTTTTTGCCTGATCTGAGTAGTGTGACTGAATAGAAGGGTAGGGCCCAGTGTAGTGGCTACTGTGTTTGTTTGTGTGTGAGTGAAGCATCACACCAGTACATGCAATACAATGCCTCCAACAAGATATCCCTCTTCCACAGGATACCTACATGCCCAAAAATTGATATATCCAATCACTCTTTGCTCTTTTTAATGATATATTTTTTTCACTTCACAACTCGGTCTGTCTCATATGGAGGCATGAGTTAAAATGTCACTCCTGACACCACGTAAGGCAAAAAAAAGAAAAAAAGGAAAAAAAAATGTTTGCCCTTGATAGCCAAAACCCGAGAGGGTCAGTAGGTGTGTTTTTTTTAAATACCCTTTTTACCCATGCGATTTTGTAACTTAAAGGCAGGACATCTCATCTCTTAATAAACTCATCCAACAGCACAATATTCACTCAGGCCTTTAATTAGGCTACACACAAGCACCATAAAGAACACAAAGACTAGAAGACAAGACAAATTTTGGTCTCTATGGTACTTTAATTCAATTTACTTTCTTAAATGATGTTTTCTTCTAGCTTACACCAGTGTATTTAATAAATCAAAAGACAACTATAGTCATGAAAAAGTAAGTAAAGGAGGGATCTGTATTTTTGTAAACTTCAATTCTGAAAATGCAAATATAAAAGTTTAAGTTTCTACCAACCTTAAATTGTAGTGGGCAAGCTTTCGTCCTACTCCTGAGGACTTTCTCAAGCCTTATGCAGTGAAGTGTTGTCTTGCTGCCGTTGCCTGTCTTTGTTTATCACTGGACCATAGATGGATGAGAGGGTATAGCCAGAGTCTCTCTTGAGTCATCCCCAACCGATGAAAGTTTTCAGTATTATCTGAAAATGCATGTCATCGCTGGGGTGACAGAACCTTGTATTTCCATTTCTTGTATCAAAAAATGAGGTTTTATGTATCTCATAGCTGGGAACGTTTAACCCAGCGTTTTAGGCTGATATACATACCCGCACCATGTAAGCCCCATCTGCTTCGGCGTTGCATTGAAGAAAGTCCAGACCTTTCTTTTCCATCAAATTTATAACCCGATTGTACAGTAGACCTCTATTGTTTAATACCGGGTTCACATCTTTTTCTTTTGGGTAGTGTCTCCTGTTTGGTGGACTGCATTAGCACCTCCAGTGCATTTGCAGCATGATTCATTTCTGGCAATTCTTCCAGTTCAAGTTCAACTTTGAACAGAATATGGCGCAGATTTGATATGCTCAACACTCCAAGCAATTCGTTCAAACTAACGTCTTGCTGGGACCCGGTGGGCGAAGCAGAAGCACTAACTGACAAACACTTGTAATGGTCTTCTTTGTTGAATTTAGCGAATACAATGTAGCTCCAAAAAAGTACCTTCTAGTAAAATGCTGGCAACCAAACTGCACAGTTTTGCTGCCATGACAGCTGGTTATGGATACTGCAAAAGTAGCCATCTTGGCAGTCGCGCTGCGCTGCCGTGGTAGCTAGCAATGCGCATGCATGCATTGAGTGGATTTTATGCACGTGTGTGCACGCACATGAGCCAAAAAGCTGGCTAGCATGCAGTGCATGCTAAACACAGCTTGCGGCCCCGTGCAGCCTTAATATGCTTGTACAACACGATATATGACGGGTCGATGTGATAGAAAAAATATAACTTTTTTCATTCTTTCGTCAGCTTAAAAAGGAGATTATGGGTTTAAAACCATCACAAATTTGTAGAAGATGAAATTTATGGGGAAAAAATTATAACTTGAAAGAGTAAAAAAATACCCAAGATTTCTGTGATTTTTGGTCGGTCGCGAAGGGCAAACAAACTTTTTCTGTTTTTCGTTTTTTGCCTGATCTGAGTAGTGTGACTGAATAGAAGGGTAGGGCCCAGTGTAGTGGCTACTGTGTTTGTTTGTGTGTGAGTGAAGCATCACACCAGTACATGCAATACAATGCCTCCAACAAGATATCCCTCTTCCACAGGATACCTACATACATCTCTGGGGCATCTTCTGTCTTTATTGAATATGAGGACATAAATGGTACCCTGGGGTACCAAATAAGGATCAGCCATTTTGTTGAATTATCTATTTATTTTTGTAAGGTTTACCCTGGGTTGCCAAAAAGTGGGAAATTATTTTGGTGTGATATTTTTCAACATTCCATTTGCCCCTACCCTTCCTTGTTTTCGTAGCTTCTCCTCCTCAGGGTCATACCTTGCAAGTCTAGCAACTCTATAACCCCCAACATGAAGTAGGGCTATTACTTCGATTTGAGAGAGGGCTTGGGCCATCAGGGTCATAATTACACCATCAGCCTGCTCCTTGTCTCCCCCGTCACTCGCCTTCCTAAAAACCGCTACCACATAGGTGGCCTGGTCGTCCCCCAGCTTCTGTATTGCACGACATCGTGCTTTTTTAACTTTCTCGGTCCTTGACATCTTCCGTCTTTTACGTCCTTTCCATTTTGGTAGATCTCTGTATCCACCATCATATTCCACCAATGTCTAAGTTTGACAGTTTGACAGCTAAAATACAGTAACGATGATGTGGTGTTTTTTAGGAAGACTTAGAATACAATCAAGTTCGCAGTCCAAATTAAGCCACACATGATAGCTAGCTGGAGCTAGCACACACTAGCCAGTGCACTGAAGCACACGCTATGCATGCATAATATGACATGCAGTGGCATGGGAATGACTATTGTAACGCGAGAGTGTCCTTTGTCTAAGATTTGGTTTGCTGCCACCACATGGTTTTAAGAGTCATGACCTCCGTGATCAGTTGACTTGGTGTCAAACGACCCTAACAGTGGATTGAAAGGCTAACTTAGTACGGCTGTGAGCAGGAATAGTTATGATGTCGGACACTAGGCATGTGATTGGTTGAAACTTGATCTTAGAGGACAGCGTGTGTGTCTAACTGTCACGTTGTGTGCACATACACTTGACATTCACTACTGCGCATCAAACAGTCCCTAATCAACACACACGCGCAATATGCAAACCACATTCACTAAGCACCTCGTGGTCTCACACCACACGTGCAGCCAGTGTCAAAGTTCCACGCTTCAGGCAGCCTCACATCGCCACTCCACTACACTAACATTGTCACAAACACCACACTTAGTCTCGCGAGTAGCATGGTAACATTCAGTTGCTTCCGAGCGGGGTTATAATTTGATGGAGAAAGGCGTCCGCATCAAGCAGACTTATTGTAATAATTCTACCTACATGTACTTAGACTTCAAACTACAACTGACCTGTTTGTAGGGAGAACTTACAGGCTACAATTCAAACTACAATACGTCTACAGGGTACTGGTACTTCACATCAACACTCACTGGACACTAATCGTGACGCACAGGCAACCAGGTATGTACAAGAACAGTAAGAAATTGTAGTTTACAATGTTAGGTTCAGATGTAATAACCTTGATCACTTGTTATTATATAACTATTTACAAGGCATTTGGTCTTCGGAAACCATAGAAAAATGCAATTCAAACAAACTCATTCACACTTTGTACATTGTGCGGTATATGTAGCCATGGACCTACAACGTGTAGGTCCATGATGTAGCTAATCTATAGAACTTCATCCGTTCTGCGATATGTAGAGTCTATATGCTAGTACTTCTATGGCTTTGTAGTTTGTACCGACTGTGACAAAAGAGAAAAGAAAAGCTAAGTGCAGACATTTTGTGTAAGAATTGGAAAGGTTACCGTGGGACTAAGTATCTTCACGTAAGACTAAAAACATTGTATGTAGTGAACTCACACACACAATTCCGTTGCCTAC
Source organism: Diadema setosum (assembly GCF_964275005.1). NCBI lineage: Eukaryota > Metazoa > Echinodermata > Echinoidea > Diadematoida > Diadematidae > Diadema > Diadema setosum. The sequence goes on from NC_092686.1 coordinate 37,783,234, forward strand.
TACAGTGACCAGTGTATTATAAATATTAGAGTTTATTTTAACAGTAGCTATCCTATCGTTTAGACAAATGCTTAGGTTCTATATTTGTGACATTTAACAGTCTTTCTTTCCATCCTTCATTACGTTCTTATCCGCAACCACAACCTTGCTCCGAGCAGGCCCCTTATGTACTCTCTCGGTCTTCCAAACCTCCAACCTAGTTAATATGACAGTGTCTCTACCTCAGATCCCCAAACATCTTCCATGTCCTCATGCCAGCAATCAAACATTAACCATTCTTCAGTATAAAAACATTCTTCTTCCCAATCCACTCCTCTGCACCCTACGGCGGGCTTTCATGGCCTTTTCCGCCCCAATTACTATTCCCTAACATGGTCACTGGTTTGGTGCCACACAGTGCCACTTAGAAGACATAGCAATTTACATACGTTCGCTTATAGCTACTGGCCTCGAGATTCTGTCTCCCGGCAACTATGACAGGTAAATTCTTCTCATAAAAACAACTGTCTGTGTTTTCCAACCTGTTCCATAACTTTCATGAACATTTATAAGTAACTGAGAATTTATATTTTCAACATTGGCATCTACAAAAATTTGTAGTACAATCCTCACATAAAAAATGTGAACCGTCACTATAAAAGTGAACCACTCTCCTTAATGCTAAGTGAAGTGTATCAATCGTTCTAATGGGGGGGGGGGGAGGGAGGGAACAACGGCAGGCATAAAGGTCCAAATTCTCCAACTAGCATGGTGGCTGGAACACAGGTTGGTACAGATCCTCTTGCTTGCCAGATTCCAGCCTAGATGCAGGGATGATACTAAGATCACCTTCACAAGTTGATGAAAAATACAAGTTATGCCTATTCGGCAAGTAAACACCAGGCTCTGTATTGCTAACGCCATGTATCATCTTTCGACTGTGCTTACTCAGCACAAAAACTGTTATCCTTGTGCAGGATTTCACTCCAGATGGGTTGACAATACTCAGAGTCAGAGTTGAAAGGGGGGGGGTGGTAAGGGGAGGCATACTCTGTACTTGCACCAAGCATCAATACTGCTGAACAGTGTTAACTTATATCGAGGGAAGATGCATTGTAATGCATCCATACATGCTATACTTGCATGTAAACACATCCTTATACAATTCCCATTTATGCCTTTATAACATACTGACTTCTGCTATAGATTCCTATAACACACATTTGTTCCATAGTGATCTTGCCACAATACCTGGACTTTAATACTTCATAACCTGTCTAGAAACTCTATACCAATGTACTGTATGGTAACCATACCAAAGAATACCAACTTGACCAGTAGATCTACAGTAGATTCAATTATACATCACTTGTTTCCTATTGAGGTACGCTTTACCACTTCGAACTAAGTTCTTAATGTATGGCAAAGTTTCTGTAAATTGGTATTACATAATAAATGGATGATTTACTAAGACCACAAAAATGTTTCTTTTCTGCATTCCAATTCAGAAGTATTGAAATTCACATCTACTGAAGATGAGCCATGTTGTGTTCTGAAAGATTATTATATTGTAACTGTTATTAAAAATCCGTAGTCAGAGAGAGAGTCCAAAAGTCAAAAATATCGTAAATCTATCCATGTTCACCCATCGTGGGATCCCCGGATCCCAAATTTGCACCTCTCTTTGCCCTCTTCTGTTGTCTCTGCTTGGTCTCATCTAATATAAATGAATTGAATCATGAGACAATAAAACATACGACTGAATACAGCATCTCAATCCTGGTCTATATATAAATTGTCTTCTATCACTCAGTCTAAGTTGTCACACTTTGGTCACTTTACTATTGAAATCCTTCTAACATTGTCAACAACATTTAATAGACATTATCAAACCAGATACATCAGTCACTGACATATTATGACATAACTCTATGAGGCATAAAAAGAAAGCAAGTTAGACTTACAGTGGATGGAGGTTGAGGACGAACTGGTGTGACTAAGAAGTGGTGCTGATGAGAGTGCTTGCAGTTCCGTGAATTTCCCGAAAAGTGACGAATCACGAATCAAGCTTCCCGCCGGCTATATATATACGGCGATCCTGCCCGCTCATTGGCTAAAAATCCCGTAATTAAGCCCTTTGTTATACTACGCCCCCTACGTTCGCGTTCAATATCACCAAGACAACTAACGGGTTGCACATCTAATACACAGGGGAACCCGCGAACTACAAACGGGACAGTCGGGATTCTGACTATAAATCAAGCTTAATTATTCAGGATACACATCAAAAACAATAAATTATGGTAATTTAGAAGTATGAATACCTCTCAGCTTGACCAGCTACGGAAACAGGTACTGTACGCACCTTTGATTCATGTGACAAGTTAGGGTTCGCTAAACAATCGCAACTTAGTCCCACATACTATAATCTATGGTGTTATCGGTACCTCCTACCTACAATGTATAAAAAAAAAATGAATTTGTAGGGCCTAATGTATCACGATCGTAATTGTGCATAAAATCTAACGTCTGCACTTGGAAAAAGATTTTCAGAAAAAATGTACGGGGGGGGGGGGTATTCACCACACTGCCCTCCCCTCTCCAAGTCGCTGATCATTAAATTCACTTAGGATTTACCATGTATACTGTACACATACTATTAGACATAATAATACACATATTGTTCAGAGCTCTCTAAGTTACCAGGGCAGTCCATCTTACACAAGATAATTATGATACACATGAAATTTACACAGCTGCCTTGCTCTGTTTCCTCCACCTCGGCGTTCGGGAAGAATTTGGAGGTTTTCCTCTCCTGGAGGAAGGTCTTGTCCCCAATGGTGATAAATGTTTCGGTCTCGACAGTCACACAAGTAAGCTTTGTTGTGCCGATAGTAGGTTGTGTGAGAAAACAGATGACACTCATTTCCTGTGGCTCTGCGGATCGTGTGATTTCGATTCGCCTTGTTGTGGAAGGGTGCACGTTCTCTTCCGTCTCGCTGGCGCTTCCTTCCTCGCTTGTGCTTTCTTCACTTCCACTTAAGCTGTCATCATCAGATTCACTCTCTAGAAATCCCGTAATTAAGCCCTTTGTTATACTACGCCCCCTACGTTCGCGTTCAATATCACCAAGACAACTAACGGGTTGCCATAGAGCTGTATTTACATATCGCTATACAGCTCTATGCGGGTTGCACATCTAATACACAGGGGAACCCGCGAACTACAAACGGGACAGGGGGGGGGGTATTCACCACACTATGCACACGCACAACACACAACACACAGTGCATGCATTTCTCTGTGGCTGTCCTCGAGTGGACGTGAGGTGGAGCTACGCAACATGGTACCCCGGGTACTACGGTACCCGGGGGTAATGCATATGTCTTCCACAATACAGTACAATCCAATTGTCACAAACCTATCACCCACCCAGAAACAATGTAAACCTAAAAGAAAATCGAAATGAAATTTTACAATTTAAATGTGGTACCTCCCCAAAAAAGTGGTTTGTACTGCAGTAGTGGTAATTTATCAACATTCACAAGTACTTGTACTTGCTCACATATGCTACCCTAATCATTGTGACACTTCATTGAGTGACTTTTTCTCAAAAGTTCTTGACAGGTTTTCTTGAAATCTGCTGTTTTAGTTGTGGTACAATTTCCACTTCCATGTTGCCTCTCATTTGGCTTTTGTGTTGATGGAGCAAATCCAAAGTAGTTCATACAATGATGTTATTGAGGTGTCCAGAAAGCACCTGACATGTTCCAATAACCTACATGTAAGTGTCTGAAAGCTGCATTTGGGTTTGTTGGCAGCCTTGAAGTGCAGAAGTAGTATCTTGTAAAGACGGATGACTCGATCCCCATCACCCATCTGCCTTGCATCAGTAAAGTCCAGTGCCAGCTTTCCTAAAACCAATGCACAATGAGAGTAGTTCAGTAAATGATCATGGGCATCACTAGTTGCTGAAGGGGCAGAATTTTGCTGAAAGATCATTAACCTCAGAGTTATGTGACTTAACCTGATTCTTCAGAGTTTACAGTGTGTACAAATTTCTTCACACTGTCCCTCAGGAAATACTGTGTTCTATGTTCTTCAAAATATTGCAATACATATTCTGGAAACATTCCATTCGAAATTTTATACATGACATGTAATAATTGTTTATATAGTCAACCTCGTGTAAGTCGACATAATCGGACTGAGCAAAACACGTCAACTTACGCGAATGTCGACTTACACGTAAGTCGACATTTTGTCGACTTATAAATGAAAACTTATTTCCCCTGTACAGAGTAAGGTTTGGATCACGATGTGGATCGCTACCCAAATCTTCCTCCTTTTGCCGCGAAAACATGCCTACTGACATCAGCAACAATAATGTTTTAAATAAATCTCGCGCGGGTTAGTAATGACAACGCACAATTCCCAAATCTCTAGAGAGATTTTGAGAGAGCGGGATCGGAAACCTAGGCCCATTTCTAGACACTTAACGTTTTAAACTTGATTTGAAATATCAAACGCAAATTCCCCAAATTGCATTAAACTTTGCAATTTAAATTCAAGTGCATTGCTGCGAAGATATGCGTGTGATTTCGTATTATTCTGTCGAGATAATTTTTCAGTGCCGACCGAGTTAAAATATGTGTGATTTTCCTTCCCTAAGTCGCCATATTTGTTTTGCTTAAATTTCTATTTGCCATAATCTGAAAATGAATTGTTCTCGCGCTCCGATTCGCAACATTACCGCTCTGTACGGCGCGGGCCCGTCGGAAATAAAAAGAAGAAGAAAATTTTGTTCATCCGAAAACGACATCTTTCGGACTACTGTAACCTTCGTAAAAACAAACCTCTTTCCATTGTCGGACTAATTGAACTTTGGACTGAGATTTAAACCTTCGGCAAAGCAAACTTTAACAATAATTTGTTATCATTTTTTCATTGACATTTCGTGAAGCAGCATGCGTTTCGGTAGTTTGAAACGTGTAAATGTTGCAATGTCTTTCCTCTGCAAGTGCAGATATAAGTTCGGCCATGGCAAAAGTTCCGATACGAAATAAAAGATAATGCGAGTCTTTTCAATAATAACGCACTTCCGTAAATTTTTATGCGTTTAAACGCAGTTTCTAGTTTCGGACAAAAACCGCAAGTCTGTTCCGTGTGATTTGATGGATTTGCATTTGATTTTTAGAGTTGCGTTTAATTTTTGATTTTGCTTATGAAATAAAAAATAATGCAAGTCTTTTCAACAATAACAAACTTCCGTAGATGTTTAGAGATGCGTTTAAACGCACTTTCTTATAGTTTCGTACAAAAACCGCAAGTCTTCTCTGCAACGCTCTTGCGTTTAAATACAGCGTTACATGTGATTTGATGGACTTGCATTTGATTTTTAGAGTTGCGTTTAAACGTAATTGAGTTAAAAAAAGTTGCCTACAATTTTCTAGTTTGGTATGATCATCAAACGCAAGTCTTTTCAGTGTTCCGTGTGATTTGATGGACTTGCATTTGATTTTTAAAGTTGCGTTTAAACGCAATTGAGTTTAAGTTTCCTACAATTTTCTAGTTTCGTATGATTATCAAACGCAAGTCTTTTCAGCGTTCCGTGTGATATGATGGACTTGCATTTGATTTTCAGAGTTGCGTTTAATTTCTTATTTTGCTTACGAAATAAAAAAAGTAATGCAACTCTTTTCAACAATAACGCACTTCCGTAGATGTATAGAGATGCCTTTAAACGCAGTTTCTAGTTTCGTATGAAAACCGCAAGTCTTCTCTGCAACGCTCTTGCGTTTGAATACATCGTTGCGTGTGATTTGATGGACTTGCATTTGATTTTTAGAGTTGCGTTTAAATGCAATTGAGTTTCAGGTTCGTACAATTATTTTCTAGTTTCATATGATTATCAAACGCAAGTCTTTTCTGCAATGCACTTGCGTTTAAATGCAAAAGTTGCGTGTGATTTGATACACCTGCATTTGATTTTTTGAGTTGCATTATTAGTTGCATTTTAACAAATTTTCTAGAACGTGCCCAGGTTTCTTATGAATACTGCTTCGGAATAATTGACGTAAGAATATTCGGATTAACAAAAACATTAATTTCATGTTCGGATAATGAATACCTACTGGGACATATAGGTGTACAAAATTTATGCGTTTTGAGAATAACGAGAGGGAGAAAAGGGGTAAAGTGAACTGCCTTGGGTACTACATGTAATATTCCAGTGTAAATGAGTGTATGCCCTTTCTATTCTGGCATACAAGACAATGGACGCATGGCGCGAACACTACCGCACCGTACACTGTAGCGAATTGCCGAGTAGAAATGCAGCGAATCGGAGCGAGAAAACAGTTCCTTTTCAGAGAATGGCGATAAGATTTTGAGCGAAAAAAATTATGTCGACTTAGACGAGGGAATTAACACGTATTACAGCTTAGTTGGCACTGAAAAATCAGGTTGACTTACGCGAGTTGTCGACTTATAAATGTCGACTAAGACGAGGAAATTTTCAAGGAATAACAAAGGCAAAAATCAGGACTTTTTTATCGTGTCGACTTAAGCGAGTTGTCGACTTATGCGATGTTGACTTAAGCGAGGTCTACTGTATCTTCGTTTCTCCAAAGTATCTAATGACAAACGATTGTAGATTGCTGAGGTCGAGTACCTTGGTTCAACCAAAAGGACAGTTTTCAAAACTCTTGAATAATTTGCAACTTCTCAGAATAGTTTTTTTCGCAGATTACCCCATACAACGCTGCAATAATCGAATTTACTCTGAACAATGGACTTGTAAAATACAAGAGCATTTTTTGTCCCCGCCGAACGAGTTCGAGCAGGGGACTATGAAACGGGCTCCGTACGTGTGTGTGTCCGTGCGTCCGTCTGTCCGTCCGTGCGTCCGTCCGTGTGTGCGTCCGTGTGTGATCAAAATGTTCAATTTGCTACTTCTCTGTCATTTATGACCCAATTTTGATTCTGTTTGCTTTATATGATAACACTACATGGGAGCTTTAAAACTTCTACACAGAATTTCAGTTGTGACCTTTGACCTTGACCTTTGACCTATATTGTACATTTTGCTACAAAATGCTACTCCTTTGCCATTTCTAACCCGATTTCGATTCCGTTTGCTTTATGTGATGGCACTAGGTGAGGGCTTCAAAACTTCTACACAGAATTTTGACCTTTGACTTCTTTGACCTTTGACCTTGATTTTTGACCTATATTGTACATTTTGCTACAAAATGCTACTCCTTCGCCATTTCTAACCCGATTTCGATTCCGTTTGCTTTATATGATGGCACTAGTTGAGGGCTTCAAAACTTCTACACAGAATTTTGACCTTTGACTTCTTTGACCTTTGACCTTGATTTTTGACCTATATTTTGCATTTTGCTACAAAATGCTACTCCTTCGCCATTTCTAACCCGATTTTGATTCCGTTTGCTTTATGTGATAGCACTAGGTGAGGGCTTCAAAACTTCTACACAGAATTTTGACCTTTGTCTTCTTTGACCTTTGACCTTGATTTTTGACCTATATTGTACATTGGCTACAAAATGCTACTCCTTCGCCATTTCTGACCCAATTTCGATTCCATTTGCTTTATGTGATGGCACTAGGTGAGGGCTTCAAAACTTCTACACAGAATTTTGACCTTTGACTTCTTTGACCTTTGACCTTGATTTTTTACCTGTATTGCACATTTTGTTACAAAATGCTACTTCCGGCGGGGACATATATTACGCACCGCGTAATTTCTACTTTTCCTTGTTTTAGTTATACAAAATTGAATTCTTTTCAATAAATACAGACTTTTGTTTTCACTGTGCTTTATATCACCCTATCCACATGTTGGCTCTAATCAAGATGTTGGTCAAGATATTTACAGCAAGTAACAGAAGGAACCTCCGATTCATCAATGCTGATCCTCAACACCTTGTTCCTAATCCTCTTTGTGGAATCTATTAACATCACTTCACAATTTTTCTCGTTCAGAGCAAGTGAGTTTACTTCCAACCATTGTGACAAGAAAAAGGGAGAGAGAAAGAAAGAAAGGAAGAAAGAAAAATATGTTGTATTAACAAGGGCAGAGTATAAAAGGGCTATAAATGAAAGTGTTACAAAATTTCATAGTCTGAATTGTAAGGGGAATGTTGCCAGGATAAGGCACTATGAAAAAGATGACTGATGACACGCTAATTTGAGGATTGAGTTTGTTTTAATATTGGGTGGCATGCCAAGCAACCACCACGGAAATCCCCAAGGCACGGCAATGAATGTGAATCCTCTGATAGCAATTAACAGAGGTGCATACTGCCTCCCAACAAATCCACAAAAGGGTTTTGGGGGGGGGGGCATTCTGGGGCATCCCTGTGACCCTTGCATGTGCAGCAGGAGAACCTTCCCTGCTGCACTGATTTGCAAGGAGGATTTCAATAAAGAGAGCTGCTTACCCCAGTACTGAACAGGGGAGGTATAAGCCAATGCAATATTCCCAAAAGCGTGAATATTACAGTTGCATGTGAGTCTGCTTAACTCATCCATCTCCTCCTCCCCCCACAAATAACAGCATGTTCAAGGTAAATCCCCACCGACACTGGCCAGCACCTTTTCCCAGGACTGTCTGTTGTCGAAAATCAGGCGGGGTTTATACAATATTTGATTATCCAACTAGTAAGACTAACAGAGAGCATGCTCTTTCTCTTTAAACTACAGTAATGATGAGATATATTGGGGTGGCAATTTCCAGATTTTCCTCTATGCTACCAAATATGTAACAATGGTATATGTCAATAGCTCAACCAATCATACCTTGTCAAATATCTCTCATTCGAAGGTAATGCTGCCACCAGGTTTGTTGAGGTAAATCATTCCTTTCCAATGACATAACTTCCCTTATTTGCCAGTAGATCGAAAGAGAGAGACAGACAGACAGACAGAGAATAACTAGAATCTATTCATAACAAATGGTCATGGGATGATGGTCTTGTTCTGTTTTCTAAGATTATGGTTACTACTACTCTTAGATTAGTTCACATGTCATGGTTTACCAACTGCAACTACAGATCACCATATAGACTTTCAGTCGTTCATGACACAACACTTGACTTCCTTCTTACTAAGTCTGAACAAGCAAGAATTGAATTTACAACAAACTAGAGTTGTGTACAATTTGAAACCTGGCATTTGTATCCATCCTACTACCATTGTTTATATGTTGTACCCCAATTATTAAATTACCTTTTAGAGAAGTATGAATGCATAAAGTCTTATTTCCATTTAACATCATTCATTTCATTCATTTCATTTCATTTCATTTCAGTCTTTATTGTCAATTTCATGGATATTTGTTTTGTTCACATGCTTCTTACAAAACAGACAAATATACAATACACAATAACATTGACAACATTCACAAGACATATCAAACATCATAAAGGCATCTTTTTGCCAACACTATAATACAGAAAAACATTATATCTACTCACCAATTTTCAAACATTCAGCCTATCAATATATCTTTATCTTTAACTGTAAATACAACAAAACTGATATGGGTAATTTGTTTCCGTATATTTCTTACACAATACAGTGGACTCCCGTTATAACGAAGTCCTCGGGACCGGCAGTTTTCTTTCGTTATAACGAAATTTCGTTATAACCGAATGAATAAACAATAAAAATACATAGAGTTGATAATGTTGCGGCCCTAAATTTAATTTCGTTGTAACCGGAATTTCGTTATAACCGTGTTCGTTATAACGGGAGTGCACTGTATACAGAATCCTGCAAATTGTTCATCCATAATCAAAGAATGAAATGAAATACACATACCAAAAAAAAAAAAAAAAATCTCACTCTAATCTAATTCTCTCCTCTCCCTGCTCAACAAATTTCATTAATCATAATTTACATAAACATCATCAGCTACACTAATCCAAAACCTTCCATACAACCTCCAGCTCAATCTATACATCCCTCCAAACTTTCCTAAACCACACCACATTTTCAATCAACCCAATCAATTAATCCAAAAATCCAATCATTATCATTTTTTATCTACATATCCCCCCCCCCCAAAAAAAAAAAATCCATACCTTCTCACCAACCTCATCATTACATTATATCAATTTAAACCCTATTAATCAAATTAATCAATTCAATAAACATTATTATTATTATTATCATGATAATTATTTTACCTAAATACTATACAAAATCTATACTTTCTCTCCAACCTTATTATAACATCATTACCATTTAAAACCCTGCTAATCAAATTAATCAATTCAGTAAATATCATCATATTCCTACATATTTATAATACATACTGTATATATATATATATATGCATGTATACAATGAATAATGTACAATACAATACATGCACATGAATAATTTTCCAATAACATGTGAGCTATTACGAAGAAAAAAAAAAAACCCACCGTATTCATCAAAATTACACAACATAACAAAATAATAAAACACATCTTTCATCATCATCAATAATCCATTAACTTTATATCTTGCAGAAACCCGAATGAAAACTGTAAGTACAGCGTAAGATTAAATTAGAACTGAACGTGCAACACTGTATTGAAGGGGGTTCTTTATTTACATGTCTTGAGAATACCATAACGCAATGCATATAAAATATTCTACAGATCATTTGATAATCGGATGGAATAAGGCACAAAAGAATTCAAGTAACGGGATGTTCTTGCTCTAATTGATTTAAATCTCCTTCCACTCCTCAACATGCTGTATTGATCATTGAGTGGATGGGTACAGTCGGCTGCAATGGAGCGGGCTTTATTCACAGCCCTTTCTTTACAAACGTTGTTTAGGTCAACTCTGATTTTGGTTATATTTCCTGCCTGTTTTACAGCTCTGTGCACTTTAACCAAATCCTTTTGTTTCGCATTGTTGAACCACACAGCACTATCATGGGTAATTATGCTCTGGATTACTGATGTGTAAAAAAGCCAGAAGATTTTTTCATTCACATTGAAGTGCTTCAGTTTGCGTAGAAAGTACAGTCTCTGATTACATTTCAGGGTCACAGCTTTTGTTTGATCTTCCCAGTTTAACTGATTATCAATTTCAGTATTACTACATTATGTGTGAACTTTGATATCAATTTTAGGTTTTGGTGTCTTTAAACTTTGTTAAATTACTGGTCCACCTTTCAAGATGTTAACTTTACACTGTTCCTGGCATTTTTCTCCAATCTGCAGACTGCAAACAGTCTTCCTTTACATTTCTCCATTACAAAGTTCAGCTCTATAAAATATGCAAATAGCAAGAAAAAATAACATGCATCATTCTGCTAGTCTCATGACACTATCCGGATCTCGCCCCGCCAGGGTTTTGAACAAAGTGCACACTCCCAGATACATCTCTAAGCCTTGTATACAGTTCTTTGCAAAGATTTGTACTCACTCTGTCGGTGTCAGGCCTACTTCTTAGAGATCATCTCACTGCCTGGTATCCAGGTGATAGCATAGCCTAGAGTGGGTCACACTCCTACCTATTATACCGTTGGTGCGACACAAATACTTCTCTCAAATAGTCATCTTCTGACATTACGTCATTTCCATTAATATGACGCTTACAGTGCACTAGTCAAGCCTACTCTAGGCACACTTGATTTAGACGCTTGTTTAATTCACTAATGAGTGTAAGAACAGATAAACAATATAAAAGGGGGAGGAAAGGACTGCAGTTTGTCATAACCACATCATAGGACATCAATCGGCAGATTGCAGCTAAACCCTTCAGCATCTATGAGACTCAGCCTTCAGCTAAGCATCAATCTAGTCTTTAATCTCAAATCCAGTCTCTGATACAGCTAGCATCATCACCACTGCTGGCTTGACATTGTAGCAGACATCATTCATCAAGCTGTAAATCCTATCGTCACCCTTTTGTTTCATCAAGGAATGAAAAGGGGGAGGAAGGGGGAAGAGGAATCTGTCCAGTGCTCATCACTAGACCACGCCTATAATCTATCTGGTAGTTTTGATAATAAGCACTACTAATACTAAGGTACAATTTTTTATCTCCATAAGATGGTAAATTAGAATCTACTCCACATTATCTGGTAGTTTGAATGATAAGCACTACCAATACTATGGTACAATTTTTTATCTCCATATGATGTTAAATTAGAATCTACTCCACATCTCATTGTCATCATGAAACTTTCGAAGTTCACACTTCTCTGAAAATGTCAAAGTCCTATCATAGTAAAATATTCTAAATTCTCACTTCTGTGAAAATGTCAAAGTCTTGAAAGTCTCATAAGAGAGTATAACTGGACAACACTAGAACTAGAATTCTGCAAGTTCCAAACACAAGTTACAAATCTGGGTAGCAACAATCTGGATAACAACAATTAAACTGATCCTATGGGACAACATTCACCACCCCTATCCCAGGTTCCAAGACCTTGGTATGCATCATCAGCATCTTTCTCTTCAATGAAGAAAATTATGACCTTTTTCTATGACTTTGCCTTAGGGATTGTGAGCATTTAACAGGAGAATTTCATTGAATAACTGGTACACAAGTGATAATCCATATTTCTATACATTGCAGCAATATTGAACATTGGGATTATCAAATACCATGGTAAATATATAACATACTTGTCCCTACTTTGCTGAGAAGCAAAGAATTTATTTTCAGCCTAAGTCAACAAGGGAAAGAAATCCAGATTCACTATCTGTCTTCTCAATAGAATTCACTATTTCCAATTTCTTAAATGGAAAGATCATAAAAAAATATTCCTAATTTATTTGTTTGTAGTCTCATATCTCAGGTGATGAATTTCTAAAAGTGCTAACAACAATTGAGAGACTTAAACAATATTAGATTTCTCTAACTTATAGCCTCAGGATCAGAGAACACTGATCAAATAGCATCAGGGAACATCAACATCAAAGGCATCAAGATCATCATCATCACCAGAGTAAAAATTTAAGTTGTTTTGAGTTAAATGGGTTCTGCCTAATTTTGCAGTTTTCTCAACAACAACAACAAAAAAAAAAAAAAAATCATTGGTTATGATATCCTATACTGCATAAGTACAATTAAATGTATGTCTTCATATGTTTAATCAAATGTGTAGTATACCTATAAAGGAATTTATTTAAATACATTATTTTCTTTTTAGGACTAGTGGCTTTAAAAACTTCTAGTTTAGGATAAAGAAAACTGAGAGTGTTAGGTAGGGAGAATCGGGTCTAACTAGAAAAGCATTTAAAAACAGTGGAATGAATGCATTAGGGCTATCTAGATCTAAATCACAAATTCAGTTCATCATATCTAAATATAATGCTTTAATTCACTACAAAAATGTAGTGTAACAAAGAAATAGAGGATTGAAATATGATATAAATAAACCCTCTAATTTGTGGTCCTTGCTGCTCAATTCTAAATGTCATAATCTAATAATATTTTATTTTCTGAACCAATGTTCAGTTCTATTTCGCTTATGATAAGTAAGAATAAGTGTAGCTGCCAGAGTATAGATCAGATATTCTGGTATATATTCCATAATACTTATTCAATAAAATTGCTACAGAATAGAGTGTAGGCCCTTACACCTATCTTTATACTGAGTTAAACATCAATACTGCCTAGGTCTAAAATGTTTCGAATATGTATTTCGGAAATCATGAAAAGTGATGCATTTCAATAATTGTCTGAAGTAGTATTTTACATTCCAACATGTTCCTTCATAGTCTTCAACTTTTCAGTTGCAACTGTTCATGAAGATTGACTTTTGAGTGTACCGTTACTCATTTTCACTCATTCATCCTACTGTGGAAGTTTGATCATTCTGTCTTGCCACGGCACGAATCCTGCTGGACTGTTGAAGTATAATTTCAAGTACTCCCTCTACTCTACTTCTTTGCTACTATGGTGTCTCTGTTTGGTCCTCGCACGACTTCAATGTCCTGCATATTGACAGATTTCTCTCCACGTGCCTGGGATGAATAGTCGTCTTCAGTGTCAAGTTGTGCATTCTGCAGTCAGGGTATTCTCTTCTCATGAGGTTGTGGAGGCAGATACAGGTTTTAATGATAAGTCTGACTGTATCTGGACCTTGCATCATTGTGGTGAGAAGTACCTGCACCGCTGGGCCACTATGGCAAATCCATTCTCCCAACACTCGCCTCCCCCTGGATATTCTATAGTTGGTGATTAACTCCTCTTCAGTCAGACCTCTGTGGGAGAATGGCTTCATCAGGTAGGTTCTCAGGCCAAAGGCATCATCTCCTAGCAGGAAGTATGGCATGTCTTGGTCATCATTCGGCATGGGATCTGGATCTGGAAAGTCAATAATTCCATCTTCCAAACACCCCTTCAACTCTGATGCATTGTAAATCTGTGCATCCGACATCGATCTGTGGCCACCAACGTCAATCCACACAAATTTGAAATCAGCATCCACCAAAGCCATCAGCACCACGGAAAAGAAACCCTTTTATGTAACTAAAATACAGGGAACCTGAGCCAGGTGGCTTTCTGATACAGACATGTTTTCTATCAATGGTGGCACAGGCATGTTGGACATTCTACCCCTTTAAGAATTCATCAGCAAGTGGTCACCATTCATCTGGTGTTACCGGACAGGAGATTACTTCATCTTTCAATACATAGACAATGGCTTGACAGACTTCTGGTATGAAGACGGAACAGGTGTAGCTGGCAGCTCTGAAGTCGTACTGGAGGGTTGAATACTTGTCACCAGATGCTAAAGTGGCGTATTGTTGAAGTGAGTTTCAGGCTGGGTTCCAGTGCTTTCCTGTTGTCGGTGTCTTGTTTGGTTATTATTGGACCACCTCTATTGAGGAGTTCATCAAACATGTCAGGAGGCATTCTCAGGAAATGGAGGAATGACTGCTGATCTTTAATTTTTGTGCTGATAGAAGAATCACCTTGAGTGGTTGAACACAGCATTGTGTAGTATTTAATAAGCAACTAGAGCAATTCGACTGCTACACAGTCGATGGACATGCCTCCGCCATATCTTGCCAATTCTGTGACCAGCAATACTTGTGATCCGGCACTGACCCTAAAATCTCATCAGTTCATTAGTTCATTTCAGTGCATACCGATACCAAGTATTAACAAAATCGCTTCAACGGCTGAGAGATCTGATGAGAGTAGCAGTGTTTTTCATACAGGTACTCTTTAAAGTGATGAAATGATCAACACACCTAGCTTTGATGCCCTTGCACTAGTACATAATTGTCCCCGCCGAACGAGTTCGAGCAGGGGACTATGAAACGGGCTCCGTACGTGTGTGTGTCCGTGTGTGTGTCCGTCCGTGTGTCCGTCCGTGTGTCCGTGTGTCCGTGTGTGCGTCCGTGTGTGATCAAAATCTTCAATTTGCTACTTCTCTGTCATTTATGAGCCAATTTTGATTCTGTTTGCTTTATATGATAGCACTACATGGGAGCTTTGAAACTTGTACACAGAATTTCAGTCGTGACCTTTGACCTTGACCTTTGACCTATATTGTACATTTTGCTACAAAATGCTACTCCTTCGCCATTTCTAACCCGATTTCGATTCCGTTTGCTTTATGTGATGGCACTAGTTGAGGGCTTCAAAACTTCTACACAAAATTTTGACCTTTGACTTCTTTGACCTTTGACCTTGATTTTTTGACCTGTATTGTACATTTTGCTACAAAATGCTACTCCTTCGCCATTTCTAACCCGATTTCGATTCCGCTTGCTTTATGTGATGGCACTAGGTGAGGGCTTCAAAACTTCTACACAGAATTTTGACCTTTGACTTCTTTGACCTTTGACCTTGATTTTTGACCTATATTGTACATTGGCTACAAAATGCTACTCCTTCACCATTTCCAACCCGATTTTGATTCCATTTGCTTTATGTGATGGCACTAGGTGAGGGCTTCAAAACTTCTACACAGAATTTTGACCTTTGACATCTTTGACCTTTGACCTTGATTTTTGACCTATATTGTACAATGGCTACAAAATGCTACTCCTTCGCCATTTCTAACCCGATTTCGATTCCGTTTGCTTTATGTGATGGCAGCAGGTGAGGGCTTCAAAACTTCTACACAGAATTTTGACCTTTGATTTCTTTGACCTTTGACCTTGATTTGTGACCTGTATTGTACATTTTGCTACAAAATGCTACTTCCGGCGGGGACATATATTACGCACCGCGTAAATTCTACTTTTCCTTGTTTGCATGTGAATTTCTTGTTGACATCTGTGCTGTCCAGCGGTGCCCATCCATGTTTCGCAGTCAGTGTGTGAAGGTACCGTCTCCAGCATTTTTGCAATGTCTGCAGAGGATATTTGTTTTCTGACTGCTGTGAGCTGGTGGCATTGCTCGCCTGATGGCAGCTCTTTTGGAATTGAGCTTTCTGCTGGCAATTAAACATTGCACCTTGTCCATGTTTGTTTGTTTGTTTTTTGTCCTGGGAATCTTCTATTTCTTTAAGATCGCTCCATCACTTTTCAGTTTTCTCAACTCAGTGATGGTTTGCTGTTTATGGACAACCTCTTGTAGCGTAGACTCACATGAAGGCATATTGGTCGCGGGCTTCCCATCTCAACTTTGACTTTTCCTGGCAGCAGATCACTGGTTGTGAGGCAGTAACTCCAGAAAGAGTTTGAGGGCTTCCTGGTGGATGACTTCAAGTTTCACCTCACCTTGATCTAGTTGAATCTGACACAATTCCCTCCTCACCCATGCCCCATTCTCAAAATTGGTTTGTCAGGGCCTTGTTGTGAAGTTGTCCAAGAGCTTGTGATTGGGTTTGGGTCTCTGCACCCTTCTCCATTATGGAGAAGGTGCATAGAAAACCCCTGTACATGTGAACCACTAAAGTCACATAGCGATTCCCCCTTCCACTGTACCATATTGTGGAACTGACTACTGAGACTTTTGGTAGTTTTTTGGAACCCAAAACACAACTCCTGTGACTTTACCATCTCAAAATAATTTTGCCTCCTTTCCTCTGGTAAGTATGTGGCCTCTTCCCATGCTGGCCCAGCAAGGAGGTCAAGGAGGAGTTTAGCCTTGTTGCTATCCCTAAGTCTGTTTTGTCCTGTCACTTCCTTGAACATTTCCAGCCACTCAGATACGGACAACTCACCCGATTACTGAGGAATCTGCAGGACTTGATCAGATGGTTGTGGAAGATACTGAAAATCTGACAGACTGCTATCAAAAGGAACTGGCCCAGTAGCTCCATGTCGGAAACCTGAGTTGCAGTTCCTGGGCCCGAAGCAGAGTTAGAGGGATCCATTTTAAAAAGCTTGAGAGGGTAAGACTAAAGAGGGGATAAAAAGAATGCAAATCACCAAAGGTGATGTCAACAAATAGTCGCAGCTTGATCTTGAGTTTCTGAGGTGGGCGCATTTGGAATGTGATTGGCGACTCGTGCCTCATCTTTAGCTTGCTTCATCTTCATTGCTATGCAGGACTTCATAACTAGTCCATGATTGTTCCAGATGGTAGAAATACTTGGGAATGCCAACTGCATGCCCATCTTTTTTTATTTGTTCTCTGTCGAAGTGCTGGGAACACAATCGGGCACGATCGAACCATGATCTGGAACTTATCCTGTCTTTGAAGCAACTTCTTTCAAGTCGCATGTGCTGTGGAGCACCCGGAAACTTCACCCACGTCTCGCATCCAGGCATATTTCTGTAGATTTTTTCGCTTACTGTCATGAGACCAACTCATTGCAGCTTTGCAGTGACAACCCACAGTCATATTTACAGCAATTTCGCTAGAATGGAGAAATTTCAAATCATATAAAAGCTAGAATTCAAGTCGAGGAAACGGTAAGTACACACTAGAATACATTCGGTCGGCTGTATAGCTGTGAGCTGTATGTAAAGATTATTCGCATATCACGCGCGTACAAATGGAAGTGACTTTGCTCCCCAAACTATCCCATCTCATGCACCATAAATGACACTTAAATCAACATCTGGGTACTTCTTGTCGAGCCCACCGGAGGTGAGGGGAGACTAAGGGATCGCCTGCGGCGTCTGTCCATCCGTAACACTACAAAAACTTCAATAACTCTTTACTCTGGGCTTCAATTTGCAATCAAACTTTGAGGCAACATTTACTGCCAAAGCTCCAGTACATGTAAATCAATGGTGGGAACCTGCTGAATGATATCCAACATGATGTCATAAAAAAAACAGAGCCATTTGTAAAGCTGCCTGTCAAATGGAAGGCAACTGTCAGCTTCCAGCAACTTGTGATGCCACCCAACATGAAAACTAGGGCATGATCTGTATTCCCATTGTGTTCAGGAAGAGTTACATTTGCTGACAAATCACCACTTGGTAGATCAAATTCTGCCCTTGACGTCAGCAACCTTTCGTCTGGAGTAAGGCAACACATAAGTTCCTTGCAACTGATTGACAAAATACCCTACATCGTAAATAAGCACTGAATTGATCAGTGTCTCAGTAGTAGCCATGATAAAAAAATCATGGGCATACTGGAGTAGGATTCGAACCTACGAAATCCTGATCTCCGGACAGGCGCCATCTCGATGTTGAGCAATTTGGCAATCAGTTGCAATAAAAACATCTCAACAGAAGAATTTTATGAATTTGAACATATGTTCCATTTGCATACCTTTCATTTTTATTTGGAGAAAGCCAAATGCCTGTGCCAGTATGCAGGTTATTTTCTCAAATTCAGGTTTTGCATTTATCTCGTGAGCCCTGATCACGACATAAATGTACAAGTAAAAAAATACAAAACGCAAACAAACAAACAAACTACAGTAGATGTACTGGCAGACAAAATTAAGCTCTTGCAAAATAGTTCAGGTATTCAAATTGTTTTATATACATGTGTCTGTCGTGAATGATTTTCAAGCGACCCTTATTGGATGCAATGACTTCCATGTTATTTTCCTTCCTCTGTATCCGCTTGAAATTACCTGACGGTGTATTGATCGCGTGCAGTAATGATCTCCAATTACATTTAGAGGGTCATTTTCGTGCCTTTGTAGGCCTACACGTTTGTGTTTACCGATATGGGGGGGGGGGGGGGGACTGAAGGTGAAGCCAATCCTGCCCCCTCTGGATCATCATACTGAAGTTCCAGTTCCAGCATATTAAGGGCACTTGATGGGGAGTGCCCATTCCTGAACAGTTCTTCAAGTTTTTCGGGTGTTGTTCACTTCACATCTCTGAACTTTAGCACTGCTGGGATGGAAATGGCATGATTGTGATGCCAGACCAATCTCACCTTAGTGGGATGAGTCCTCAAATGGGGATCAGAGCCTCTATAGAAAATAATTGGGATGAATACAAATACATACATTTTATTCCATAATATCTACACTAATAGGAGTCGGAAGGTCATCAAGGGTAAAAACTGCAACCTAACTAAACAATGTAATAACACACAATCCTCAAGTAAATGGTGTTCATAAAGCAGTTTGAGGAAAGGAAGGAAATTGGAAAATACTACTTGCTCATCCTCCCTCAAGATATAGTTGATCTCTGCACAGTAATATGAAGACTGGAGCAGCACCCCATGTCTTTGCTGTGTTGAGATGTTCCTTCTTTGAGTTTTCTTTGCTGTCCATGATGACATCTGTAGTCTTCTATAAAAGAAATTTTAATTGGACAACTGCATTAACAACATATCTTGGAATCCTGTCAAGGGCAGGGACAACTTCCTCATCTATCATCTGGACATAGGCAACTCCGGCGACATTGTTGTCAAAGAAAACAGGTCCGATGATATCTCCATTCCTTGTGAGGCCGGCCCAAACAGTCACCTTAGCTTTTCGGTGATCGGGTTGTCTGTTTGCATCAAGACGTTGAATGGCCCCCACCTTCTGCGCAAATTTCATGGACAACTCCTCGCGTCTCACTTCTAGGCTGGAGCTTTGGGCTGTTTCCAGTACTACCTCGTAGTTGCAGTGCGGTAGAATGGTCCTTGGTGCCCTCTTCTGGACCCGTTCAAGTAGACCTGCTTCGGCGACCGTGAGACCCGAGTACCACACTGGGCATGCATATTCCAAGGGCAGTCGAATGAACCCAACATACACAGACACAAGGTCACCAGTAGGCATGTTGAATGATTTCAACATTCGGAGCATTATGCATGCGACGGTTTGCCCACGACACTATAGTACGGATATGGCATTCCCACTTGAGATCTTGTATCATGACGCCTAGGAGCTTCACATACATGACTTCGTCATCACTTCGTTGCAAAGTGTGAAATCGAAATCTGGGAGGCTTTGTTTCCCAAAGGATAGCCTCATGACACTGCACTCTTTGGGGTTGAGCTTCACGCGATTGTTGTCACACCGATATTCCAAACAGGTGAGGGCATCATGCATGTGGTTGTATGGGTTGCAACGGCGATCAGAGCACAGGGCGAGTGACAGATCATCCACGTATTTCCATCTCAACTTCAAGTTCATGGTCATGAAGTGAATCCTCGACCTCAATCACCTCGGCATTCATGCCTTCATTGACATCAGCCATCCTAATGCAAATGTAAAGTCTGCATGGGAGAAAACTGTGCTGTGCGTGGTGATATTGCCAAAGATCCTACACCTACAGCCTACATAGGATCACTGAGCAAATGCATCCGGATTGGAACTCAAATCATGTGCGCAGAGTGGGGGGCGTAGACTCTTCACAGGCGTTTAAGAAAATTCATTGTGGAAAAACCACAGGCTTGCATGTAAATAAAAATATGCACCAGAATAGATTTTTAAGACAAATACTTCCCCCCCCCCTAAAATTACATATAATTTCTTCTAAATTATTTTCTTACACTCAGGTAACTTTGTTACGTCTTAACATTTGGTGTAATTTCCCTTCCAGAACTTATGGCATGACGTTGTGAAACAAGCAAACAAATACAAAAAAAAAAAAAAAAACTTCTGGCAAATCACCACGTCAAGAAAAATTAAGTCATGTGAGCGTGCAGAGTGAGCGAGCTTTAAAATAGATTTTGAAGATTATCCCAATTTCTCTAATTACAATGCAGTGATCGATTAATACTCAAATAGGTAGCGTTTTAAACAGCAAAAGCATGCATTTTATAAACAATGATCAATTTGTTACAAGTGTTCTTGCATAATCATACCAAACGGTTCTACAAAACTGCTATATTTTGATATTTTGAAAATATGAACATGAAATATTTGGAGCTTGTGATAAATTTCTTCTGTGACGCAGGATAAGCACACTCGTAGGCTGAAGTTACATTTCATCTCTTTTTATTCCACTAAGAAATGAATAAACCCTGGCTACCTAGGCCTGTGCTCATAAGGAATGTACAGTAACTGGCGTGTGAATGTCCAGCTACAGAATTACAGGAATTCTGCTTGCTCCATGTTTGCAGAACCTTCGGGCTGCAGATTTTCTGGGCAAATTTCGGGTTTGAGGAGATGCTCTGTGGGAGATGTTCACCTTGGTAGAGCAGCTAGAACAATGGCAAATTATTGGGGTCTTTGTGCACCCGCAAAGAACTCTCTAGCAGCTCTTCCCTGGCTTGGTATTAAATGTGCAAATTAAGCTACTTGCAGACTGCTCCACTCTTGATGATTGGGGGGGGGGGGGACATATCAGGAGGGGGCATCTGCAGGGTCAAATATACTGCCTTCCCATACGCTTGATGACCGGCTTGATCGTGTATGATTGAAGACTGTAATTGGGAGCTCAATGTATCCAACAAAGGGTATGACTGCTCCTTTTGACGCAGAGATATGGATGATTGACGACACATTTACTAGCTCGAAATCCTGAGCTAGATTTTCCTTGAAGAAACTCTCAGTAACCGTAGAGACTTCAGCTCCAGTGTCTATCAAACATCTGACTTCCATGCCACCAAGCTTGATGCTTACCTCCGGACAGTCTCCCGCCGCTCATCTTATAATTGAGCTTCCCTCTAACACTGTCTCGCCCACCACTTGGCTCGCAGTAGCAAGCTGGCCTAGTTTGACAACTGCTGAGTAGTCTGCGAAGAAGGATGTGAGGCTGGAGTTTGATCATTCATTCTGGGTGCATGGTGTTGCGCTTTTGGGCAGTCCTTTTTCAGATGTCCTGACTCGTTGCTGAGCCAATATTTTCATGTTTCCCTCGTTAGGATGTGATGGTCGCTGTGGCTTGGAAAGCAGGGTGAGCAAAGACTCAATTTGTTTCTGCTGGGCAGCGATCTGCTTGGCTTGTTGGCGGACAGTGTCTTGCATGTCGTCATTGACATTCACACCTTGCACTGTGACGTCTCGCTTCCCCTTTCCTCTCTTCCTTCGACCCATGAGTTCCAAGACCCGAACCCTGGTGTCAAAGAAGGACATCTGCGGATGATCACTAGGACGCCTCAGCTCCATCCTCATCCCAACATCCCTAACGGCTTCCGCCAGGCGATCTTTGAATTGGGTTTCCCTGGTGTGCTTGAGGGTGGAATCAAGGAGAACCATCCTGTCAAACTGCAGCTTGACGAGCTTGAGGGAAAGAGACACAATATCTTCCCCCTCTGTTTGACGGTACCCATAAAACCTTTGCTGAAGCTGAGCTAAGTTACTGGTATCACCGAAAACCTGGGATAGTACCTGGAAAATTTTATGGGGACATGTCTTGATATCCTCCCCTCTACCCAGGATCTCGCGTCGAGCCTTCCCAAAGAGATGCTCCATTATGAACGCTGCTTGTTCATCTGGTCGGAGATTCTTGGACGCCATTACCATTTGGGCATCTTCTAGCCAATCCTCTGCAGTAGGATCACTGGACTTTCGGGACAACAGCTGAACCTCTCCAGCTTCCTACCTGCAGAAATGTAAAGTGTCCTCGTCATGGAGGGGTTGTGTAGTGGATGATTGGGTGTATTCGGAGTGGCTTGGTCACCTCCTACTGATGATGGAGCATCCTCTCTGGCAGCTGTTGACTTTTTCAGCTCTTCTAACTCTTCCTTTGCCACCTTTGCTTCTTGTTCCTTCTTGTCCATGGTAGCAGTCATCTCCTACTGTTGGTGCACCATCCTTCAGAGGAGCGAGAAGTCAGCCTCCCTCAGACTTTCCTCACAGGAAACTTGGAGGTGGGCCAGCAGTCACTTCAGGCCATCAGTTGGTGGCACGGGGAGTCATCAGGGGTCACGCACCGCTTACTGACAGCCAGGGTTTGATTTGAGTGTCAAGAATACCCTGCCGACTCCGCCAAAATGTGATGCAGGATAAACGCACTCAAAGGCCGAAGTTACGTTTCATCTCTTTTTATTCCACTAAGAAACAAATAAACCCTGGCTACCTAGCCTGTGCTCCTAAGGAATGTACAGTAACTGGCGTGTCAATGTCCAGCTACAGAATTACAGGAATTCTGCTGGCTCCATGTTTGCAGAACCTTTGGCTGCAGATTTTCTGGGCAAATTTTGAGTTTGAGGAGATGCTCTGTGGGAGATGTTCATCTTGGTAGAGCAGCTAGAACAATGGCAAACTATTGGGGTCTTTGTGAACCTGCAAAGAACTCTCTAGCAGCTCTTAGCTGGCTTGGGATTAAATATACAAATTAAGCCACTTGCAGACTGCTCCACTCTTGATGATGGGGGGGGGGGAACATATCAGGAGGGGGCATCTGCAGGGTCAAATACTGGGGACAACTTTCTAACTGCTGCACTTTTGCAATGTTACACTTCGTTGGTTAGAAAATATGCTTTTTTTCTTCTATGTGTAACGCGAGACCCTCTCACTACTAGTACTAATAAACCTCTTGGTAACGCTGCCACCACTCGGTCAACCATGGCCAGCTTTGTGCCCATACACAACAACCACAATTAGGTACAGCCAGCAATCCAGGCAACCAAGACTCCATACTTCACTAGTCTCACATTCTATCTCTGGTAGTCGTGAATCATATCTTTACCGAAGGGTCATTCGATGACAGGTAAGAAGTCCGCTGTTGACGAACTATATGCTGCCTTACTATTAATTATGCTACGAAAACAGAAAGAAAGAAGATATATCTAGAAACGATCTAACAAGCTCCCATGGCCCGTATTTACTAGGTCCAATAGCAATACTGTAACTATGAGCTAACTTGAGCTTGCCAGCTAATGTATGCGTATTGTGTGTCACATGCCACCTCACTAGCATTCACACCTGCAACGACACTTGTCATCTCACATGTTAAAGTAGAGCCTGCTAGTGTGTGTGTATGCCTATCGTGTATCACATGCCACCTCACTTGCCATCACCACAGTAAAGGCCTGCTATGGCATTCACACTTGCAATGTCACTTGCCACATCACATGCACACCACAGTAGCCACTACACTCACCAACACTACTACTGTTGCCACTACACATGCCGAGACACTTGTCACTGTAAATCAGTCTCCTACACTTACTTATTCCTCTGCCTTGGGTAAGCTATGGTATGGTATACACTTCAACAAAGAAGAATCGAAGAAAGCTGTCAAATACATTTGAAAACCAGTTTATTACATGACGGATTCATTCTATTCCGTCCCATTCACAGCAAAAGATACAGCTGTCACACTGGCTGCCGTATTCATATTGTTCACATCTGATCTTGAACAACACTTATTCTTATTCATAATTAAAATTATATTGTAGGCAGTTACACTTGTAACTCATAGGCAAATACACCTTCACTTGCAATTTATACTAACAACCTTCAGAATCTAGTCTGAGCATATCTGAGTCTGAGCAAGGATTACACATGTCGTGTATGTGCACACACTATATATTATCATTCAAAACTGGGTCGTTACTAAAAAAAGGGGGGGGGGCTTTAAGATCAATGCCTTAGCGTGTCAATAAACAATGGCCAACCGATTTACATAAGTCAGGGTTTTATTAGAGTCACTGTAGATCTCTGCTCCACACAAGTTATCTCGCTTGTGGGTCTTATCTTTCCACTAACATTTCCTAGGATGAGATCTTGCGTTAAGGCTTCCCACCTTCGTTAACAATCACCATATCAGTATCACTCAATCTGGTAATTGGCCATATTACCCTTGAATCTTTCTCTGGGATAAACCCACTATTCCACTCAATCCACCCTTCCAGGATTCCACTAATGCCACCGGCCCTAGTACTTTGTTCACATGTCACTCACTTTGTCGGTGTACATGTTACTTGATATTACATACTAGTACTTAACCAGCACTTGCTTTCAACACTTGCATCTATCTGGTCTCAAGTTTAATATTCCGTAAACTTCCAGAAAATAATGCCGGTAAAAGAAATCACACCTAGAAAAATTTCACTATTAGTAACAAGTTTGTCGACATTACTTGTCACTCGTCCCTTGCTTTCTGTGATCTACAAACTTTTCACACCTGACTATGAAATCTCTCCCATTAAATCAATGTATAACTGTAGTTATATTCAGTGACATCACAATAACAACACTTGTCGTAACAAGTGTCAGTAACAATTACACTTGCTGCAGTGTCAAGTGTCAACAAGACAGAGCCTCAGTCACGGGGGGGGGGGGGGGATGTTCCTTTGGGCTGTATACTTCTGAGGAAGTGACACATGTAACTTTCTTTATTCAAGATTGTTACTATTGCTACTGTCAGTGTCGGCATTTTCCTTGTTCAGGAGTTAAATCAGATGACGTTCACTTTCCCTGTTCGGGATTGCTATTGCAGGGGTACCCATTTCATCTGATCAAATGCAACTGCACTTCTACCTTCATCTCAGTGGTTACTTGAACGTTCCCTGTTCGGGATTGTTCGCTCCAGTTCCGTTGTGAAGGGGGGGGGGGGGGAATAACCTGGCTACTGTCAAGTGACATCTGTAAACTTCACTGCTTTGAAAAACCACTATGCTTACATGTATATTCCTATAAGGGCATTTATAGTGACACATCGATAATGGGAACTCCATAATAAATGGCAATTTAATGGGACATGCTTATACCAGTAGAATCATTATCCACAATCCAAAACTCATCTCATCAATTTCAATAACATCTGGCAACTTTCACTAACAAGTGCAACACTTGCAAAGGTTCTTAATATCCATGGTGTTCCTGGTCAGTAACATTTGCCATAATGACAACTGTTGTAATTTGTTTAACTGTTCCTAATCCTTTTGCAATTGTTCTTAGTCCATTTTAACTGTTATCATCCGGTTAAAGAGTGGCAAATACTTAAGCCAGGGTCCCAGACCCTGTTCTCCTTCCCTATCACCATTGTACTCTTACCTATTTCACATTGCAAATGTTAATGAGACAAATGAAAGAATAAATGCATTCATAAATCGACATGTCCTAGACTCTTTGAGTGTCTTATTATCTACAGTTGAACCTCTCTTATCCGGCCTCCCTTTATCCGGATCTCTCTATTATACGGACGCAATCTCGCCGTGATTTTTTTTTTTTTTTTATAATTACGGGAGGAAAGGGGGATTCCCAACTCCTTGAGAACTCCTATACAAATACACATGAATTACATATTACTTCCAACATTAACATACACCTCTATTTTGGGGTCTGTTACTGAGTGTAACAATGAAAAGGTTGCAGTATACACATTACTACATGTGGTACTACAATGGGCTTTATCAGTACATGTGTATGTATATGTACATGTATAAAGCATTTAGTCTCCCGTATTCGGCCAAATCCCTTATCCGGATGAGCCCCGGTCCCGACTTGTCCGGATACGAGAGGTTCAACTGTACTTGTCATATAGAGAGAACTGGTGGAGGCTAGACTGTAAAACCTTGGGTGACAGATGAGACTATCAGTCAGCTTGCCATCCTCGACCTGACCCTAGTCAAATTGGTAGTGACAATATTTTGTAGTTGTCACTGTAAGTGTTCATCACTTGGCCAAAATTGTATTACCGGTACTTGTACTTGTTTCACCTTGTCCAGTAATCTCTTTACAATGACTGCATGTAAAAATGTGTCTTTGTTGGACAATAGCAGACACATACATTGTACACTTGTATATGAACTAGCACTTGTTCTAACTGAGAAGCTATATCAAATAAAATTATTATATTTTACTTTGTTTGAAATCGAATTTGGCAATCATATAAAAACAGAATGAGGTAGTCTATATTCCTAGTTTCAGAGGTAAATTTAGAATTTGAAACCAAAAAAAGGGAAGAATGATTTCAAAGATTTGGTTGTGAAGAAAACTAAATATCCTAACTTCTTCTCTAAAATACTTCCTATAAACTTACTTGAAGAGTGTCAACACTGGAAACAACTGGAACAAGAAGCTTGAAAAGGACTGGAGCAAGAAGCTTGGAAAGGTGTCAAGAGCTAGGTGTGGCAGAGGAAAGTTTCTTGCAAGGAGAATGATGCAAAAAGTTCTTTAGCATCACCTGTCTACCCTTTTATACGAAACCCCAGGATCCACTGTCACCAAAATCTAATTTGCATAATTAGTGCCAATTGGTTGAAAGTAATACCTCAGACAACCTAGTAATACTGATTGGTTAATTCATTTCCAATATATTTGTACATGTGTCTATTATCAAAGTTCATTGACTCTACAAGCAGTTTTCTTCTGTGTCTAAAATACCCACAAGACTCAATTGACATCAAAAATGCCACTTACTCTCCTGATTTTAAGCCACAAAACTTGCATTGATAAAAACTAGAACATCATACCCAGATGAATATGATACCTTTTATTACATTAATCACTATTTTCCTTCCTAAATGTTTCACAATATTCCATAATGTATTGGGCTTAACCCACTACTTTCACTGCTACTGGTACCTCAGTTCGTATTTGCCGGTCAAAACAGTGTGGACACACCCACTACTATAGTATGCAAATGAGTTTACCGGTGAGTGACTATCCATTCATAATTCCAATCACTACTGCGTGTTACTGCGTAAGAGATGTCTTACGCCGGAAAAGCTTCCGTATGCAAATAAAAAGAATGGGCGGGGCTTGACTGGGAATCACGCACACACAATAAACCAATGCGCGTTCTCGACTTGTCCGCGGGGACAAGAACGGAAATCAAGTCGTAAACAACTTCATTGTATCCATTCATAACAGTGTCGGAGGTCAATAACTGTTACAAGAACTACAGAGGGTGCTATGCCTAAATACCACAGCTTCTTAGAATTCATTGCCCTACAATGCCAGTAGCCATACACAGAACCTAAATCTTCTTTATGAATAGACTGTCTCCTCGTGAATTACATATATGAATCTTTCTGTACTGTGCTTCTTAAAGGGAAATATATATTATCAATTTTTTTTTGGGGGGGGGGATATATGTCACATATGTGAATCATGAGGTCAATTTTCATGGTAAATGAATACAATACAAAAGGTTGTTGACATGATGTGAATAATGACTGGAGATTATTGGACCTTTAAATACTTTAAAAGTAATTTCCAGGGCCAACATACCTATGGTTAAAACGATACGCTCACACTTTCAGAGCGTAGAAAAATTGAGATGTCTTATTTTAATAAATTGATGTAAACATTAATAAATTAAAGTTGTTTTTATCTCTTCTTATTGCATATTCCTTTTAGGAGACTTTACCTCAAAAAATTGTTACCATTATCATTATTTTTTAGGTCAGTGGTGAATATTTAAAAAGACATTTCAGCCCCCAACATTTTCTTCAAATGCAATTGCCCTGCCAAACCCCTCCCCACCCCTGAATCTATGCCTTGTTCAGTTGTGTCTCAAGAATGTACTTTAATTGTTGTTAAGATGCTATTTCTAGTAACAAGCCTTCTGCATTTAGCAAACTTGACGGGTGATGAAAGGTTGGTTACAACCATATGCCTTTTATCCAAGGCTATAAAAGCGAATGTTCCAACATGCAAAAGAAGTCCATTGGCGATGTTTTGGTGTGTGTGGGTGTGCATGTGCCTGTGCACTTTATTCTACAATTGTCCTGTTTCATTATTGTTTTGATGCTGCGAATAAAAGGTTTTTTGTGATGCTTAGCATCGTTTTTAGAACAAGAACATTACTTACTTTTGTTAATAGTTGTTAGATTTATGAGAAGAAGCGCCCTCCCTACTCCAACCCCCCCCCCCTCCCATGATTGTAAGCAGTGCTTGATAACATCAGAGCCAAAAAGAAAAAAAGAAACATGATAAATGTATGTGTATATATATATATATATATATATATATATATATATATATATGCATCAATTATAAACATAGAATAGACCGCAAGGTACATGTAATATACTTGTAAGGTTTATATTTTCATCAACGATAACAAAGAAATGGCCCCATATTATCAAAATAAAACTAAAAATAGAAAAATGACAGGAATGGTGAGATGACACTAATCATGCATGATGAGAATGATGCACGGTACGTCATTGCTATGGTAAGATGATTAGTCAGCGATTTGTCTCTGACTAATGGTAATCTGATCTGCAGATAGTTTTCAGAGATTGAAAAGGGTTTCTTGAGGTTCGACGGCCAATATGTTGATAGTGTTCACAACTGGTTGCTCGAGTATCTTGCTTGGCCTAATTCATGCTGTCGCAGATCAGATTTCTAGTCATTTCAGTAGTCTGCGATTATAGTTGGTTATCAGTTTTCACTTATGTGTGACCATACAGCTAGATGTATTTGGATGGCACTGTTTATGATAGCTATTGAATAATATAATTCATTAAATGATTTTAATGATTCAGGAAGGGTGATCCACATGTCAGGACCTATATAGAAGTATGATGGATAGCATGTTATGCATTTAATATAATTTGTGATTTACTTTGTGCTTCCGCATATCAAACGCCTTCCATAAATCCATTAAAAATTCTAGCATGTGTTATTTGTAAGTAATTTGAATCTTCTCTGTCTAATAGTTGGACTAGTGCCAGATCAGGACAATGGTTTGTTTGTTTTTTTTCTGGAAACGCTTTAGTGAAAAGTATATTAGGGGTTTGCAAAAAGTGATTGGGTCTATTAAACATTATTTGTAGTATTTTGAAATGCTAGGCAAAATAGAAATAGGTTGATAGTTGCTAATTTCATGAGGATCACCTTTTTGAGAACAAGGGTGACTTCTGCAATTTTGCCACCCTTTACATGACATGTGCAATAAAACCTTTCCGTGTGTTTTCTCGCGCATGTACTTTTTTTGTTTTAATGCCAATAAAAATGTACATCATTTAGGTCACGGTTTATGCACACCTATCTCATAATAACCCGATGGATATGTTTCGGATACCGGAAATAGGCCAGGTGAAGCGATACGCATTCTACCTTAAGTGAGGAAAACGAGGGAAATATTTTGTACATGTACATCCTGGTCGTGACGGAAAACAGTTTTCATTCTGGACAATTTTTGTACATGCTCCATTTGCAATAGTTTAGAGATGTTGGGAGGGATGTGGGTGGGAGGTTTGGTCCTTTCCATTAAAACGCAGGGGGTATCCACGAGAAAAAGAAAAAAAAAAGGAAAGTGTAGGGAGACTGGGGAGAAATGGGGCATTTTTGCATCATCATGAAAGATTCCTTGTAACTTTTTTTTTGTCAAGCTAAGTCATGATCATAATTATGTACTATAGATTCTGAAGTTTATAGTAGAGTATTTAGTGATACAATGTACCCCTATATATATTAGACATTTTTGTGCAATTGATGATTTGTTAAACCCTTAATTTGGGGAGAAATGGGACACCCCGGGGATAAATGGGACATCAAATGGGCCTCGTGTCAAAGGTCCAGTGGGAATGTTGTATGTATTGATTGGATTAATCCACTCTCAGAAATATTGCATAAAATCTGTACTGGCCAGTATCCTACCATGACTTAGTGTCTTTCATGTGTATGGCATACAAAGACTTGTAATCTTTTATCACTCTTATACTCATTGCCAGAATATTTTATGAGGATTCTTCAAAATATATCATGCTTGTAAATTTTGTTGAATGTATTATCAATCTGATGTTGAGCTTGTCAAAATTTTTTCCTGCATGATGTGCCTGGATTCATCTCTATGTGGATGTATGTGTGATTTCTATTGTGATTGTTCATATTCGAATTAAAAAAAAAAGTTCTCTTACCTTTGTGATATAATATGTGTTAAATTATGTATTATGTGAATTAAATTAAAACAGAATTACCAAGAAAAAAAAAGTTCATGGAGTGTGTTTTATCTATTTTTGTGAATTTCATTTCGACATTGACAGGATAACAAGATGAGCAAGTGAATGCTCTTTCACATCAATGTCTTAAGCTGCAACTTTATGAATACATGTATAAAGTCACATTTCATAAGTAAAAAACAAACAAACAAATAAGCAAACAAAGTTTGAAGGAGCAAAACACCCAGTTGAAAATAACAAAAAAAACAACAACAATGCAGTTGAAAATGGTTGTATGTAAAATAGTCATTCAAACATTGCACACATACTTATACTTAGCCCATTCTGCTGTGAAACTCTTCATATGATATGAGTGAAATATAAACAATAGTTTCCAATTTTGTTCAGGTTTTTGTTTTTAGCATTACATCAACAGTTATTATGATGGCTTGATATCATCCAGTTTGTGTTGCGTTCAAGAGAATAGATGTTACGGCTATGTGAGAGCTATTATGTAGAGGTGTATTTATGAGCGAAAGTAGTAGTGATTTATATGTATTGTTTGTTTTGTTAGGGTTTTTTGGGGGGATTTGTGTGTGTGTGTGTGTGTGTGTGTGTGTGTGTGTTTGGGGGGGGGGAGTATTGTCCACCTTGGGCCCTCACCCACATGTATACAGTAATTATGTTCCAGCTCATTATTCCAAAGGTTTGTTAATCCTCTAAAAATGAAATAAGGTTTGTTATTCCCAATGTTCATTGACCTGAAAATGAAAGAAGGTTTGTTCATATTCTGAAGATTCATTCATCAGAGACTCCAACCCAGAGCACCTTCTGATCTGGAGATTCTCCCGCCTGAAACCCCTAGCAAACGGGAGACTCCAAGTTGATGCGTGCGAAGCGCAAAGTTCCTAGGGTTCTAGATGCACACAGAGCCAGGGCGGGAGAAATTTAATCTCAAACGGGAGAACGGGAGATTTTGCAAAAATGGGTTTTCGGCGGGAGATCTCCCATCGAAAACGGGAGAGTTGGAGTCTCTGCATTCATCCGAAAATAAAATCGGGTGCTTATCGTTCTGAAGGTTCATTGGTAGGCTTACACACTGTCTTATACATTTTTGGATAACCTTCTGAACCATTTCATTTTCAGATTAATGAACTTTATTTCATTTTCGGATGAATTAATCTCAATTCATTTTCGGACTAACAGACCTTCGATATTAAGAGAACCATAGAAGTGACAAATCTTAAAAATACCATCCTGAATGTTCGAAAATAATGAACCCTTTTACATTTTTGTTCTAATGAAACTCCATGGTGTCTGGTTTTATATGGACTTTACTGTGTGTTTTGGAATAACAAACCTTTTCGTATGTTTGGATTAAGAAACTTGGAATAATGAATATCTATCACACATGTACCGGTAATGTACGCATGTGAAAAACACACACGTGTTTTGAATTA
Organism: Diadema setosum; assembly: GCF_964275005.1. NCBI lineage: Eukaryota > Metazoa > Echinodermata > Echinoidea > Diadematoida > Diadematidae > Diadema > Diadema setosum. The sequence goes on from NC_092686.1 coordinate 37,815,759, forward strand.
TTTTTCATGATGTAATTTCAAGGAGTAAGGGGGAAGCATATGCACGTTCCTCAGATTGCCCAAATTTTCAACCTGTTCCATACGGGCACCTGGTGGCCTGTGTATTAAGTCTATGGGGATTTGAGAATTTAGTATGGAACGGGTTAATTACTAGTAGTTACCGGTTTGCGGTACTGGGTCCCACTTTTATTTTAGCCTGTATTAAAACCGCCGCAGAGGGAGGCAGGCTGACTTTCTGTAATGCGCATCGTTGTTTTCTTCTGAGCGAGTGCCGTATACTACTCGGGTCGCTAGCGAGCCAGCAGCCACGTATGTAAATGCTACGTGTGAGAAATCGTTGCCGTGCTGTAAGGAGCAAAGAGAACTAACATAATTCATTTGTCGCAGACATTGTATCTGTTGGCGTTAGTTTTAGCAACATGCAAACAGCGATCAGTCAAAGATGACGAACGGTAAGAACTTGGTATCATTTGAAACTTTGTTGTGGTACTGATATCCATTCGAAATTCCGACAGCTGATGATAATAGTCCCATTCGTTGATATAAATGATGGGTTGATTACTTTGATTCGGCCACAGCCGAGTCGAGTCTGATCCAGGACAGCAGGACAGGGTTTCAATTTGAATAGTCTCACATTAGGGGTCTAGATCACGTCTAGAATTGTCTTGTGTAGACCTAGACTGGATAGAATTCCATGCTCGTGTAGCATAACCTTGAACTTGAAGTTGAACCTCATTCATTCGAGACCGTGATCCCGGCGGGCCAGCCCGGCCCGGTGATCTGGTGATATTAATTGTACACAGACAGTTGCTGCAGCTGTCACTGACCGAAAGATCGGTCTGTATCTGTCCATCGGGGAATGTTCCGCGGAGACTGCGTCTGGCTTCATGGATCCCCTCCATATATGGAGGACAGCGTTAATGGCAAAATATAAAAGAGTCCTCCGGACAGACGGATCTTTCTGTCTACAGCTGTCAGTGCAGGATACCATCCACAAACTTGAGATCTGGTCCCAGATATGGCAGCTCAAATTCAATCACGGGAAATGTCATGTCATGCACCATGGTCGTTGAAATCCTCGGTGTCACCATCAGATGCATTCAAATGACAACGATAGTGTTGAGGTTATTGAGACAGTCAAAGAGGAAAAGGATCCAAGTGGCATGGCCAGTGGCCCTTGCCTTGATTCGACATCTTAAGTTGCGGAATCAAAATAGGGTGCATGATCCATATGCTTGTGCTGCAACCATCGTTCGAACGCCTGTGACCATTGTTCGGCACCGGGTGACCTTGGTTCGACATTGGCGACGTACAGCCCCGTGCGCTCGCCCTGCCTATGTGAATGTATTAGCGCGTGTGCCACGCGAGGGCGAAACTGTATACAGTTAAACTCGCATAAGTCAATCTTCTCGGGACTGAGCAAAACACATCGACTTAGGCGATTTTCGACTTGTGCGTAAGTCAAAAAAATCGACTTACAGTTACACCACACGTTGTAGTAATAGTATAATGTACCAAGTAACTTCGAAACTTGGAATGAAGCGAGTCTATATTGTGTTGCTGTGCAACTTTGCTTACCCGTTACTTACCCGTTGAACTGATGCGAGTTGACCCGGGAGGGTCACGACAATGATTTTGGGGGCCCGGCGACGTGGCCCACTGTTGTGCTCTTCGGAACGCGTGTGGAGGTAGTTGCATAGTTTGAATTTCGCACTTGATATGCGCCACTTTTTATTCATGAATTTCAGTGAATTTTTATTTGTAAGAGTGGTCTATTCATGGAACCCTGTCGAATCAAGGGCCACTTGCTTTACTTTTCTCCTGACCTCAATTTTACTCTTGATGTACACAAAGTAGCTGCAAAGGCGAATAAAGTTCTTGGTCTGATGAAAAGGACTTTTACTCATCTGACTAGGGAAGTGTTTGTCCTACTGTTTAAGGCCCTTGTTAGACCACTCTTGCAATATTGCTCTTTTGTATGGAATGAACTTTCAAAGAGTGATGCGAAAAAGCTTGAATCAGTTCAGAGGAGAACAACATAGCTGAAGTTGCATACTCGCCAACTAGTAAGATTTTATCAGATTCAGTAAGATTTTTTATGTTAAAAATAGCAAAATCAGATTTTCTGTCAGAGAAATCAGATTTTTAAAAAATATTTAGATATACCTTTCGTGTGTATTTTCTGAAGATTTGACCGAAAGTAAGATTTTTAACTTCAGTTTGCATATAAAATAAGATTTTTTCAATCCACGAGTAAGATATATCATCTTGAAATGTTGGCAGGTATGAAGTTGGTATCAGAAGTTAAATCGTTGTCATATCCTGAGAGACTCAAGCATTTGGGGATTCCATCCCTAGAGTATCGACATGAATGTTCAGATATGATTCAAGTGTTCAAGATTTTGCGTGATATGGAAGACTTTGATCCAGCTGTTCTCTTTGTCATCAATGATCATGTTACACGTGGTCATAAGTTTAAGTGGAGGGTGTCAAACTAGTTAAAGGTTGAACTCTTTCAGTCATAGAGTAGTAAATACTTGGAATAGCCTTTGTGCAGATGCTGTTGAGGCAACATCAGTGAATAGTTTCAAATCCAAGCTCAATGATCACTGGAAGCAGAAGCATAACAAATTTCATCCAGATTGCATTAGCTGATAATCCCGTGGATACAGTACATCACATGGATCTCCTCAGGCTCAGGATTGAATCCTTTGAATAGCCCTCTACAAGTTTTCAACGTACTGGGCATCATCGTAGGTAATTCAGGTAATGGCATTGGCCATGGGCATTGCCAGCACTAGTAAAAATAGTAGTGATCAAAGCTCTGTTCTAAATGTTGATTTAATACTCAATCTAGCAATCAAAGTGACTGACTTTCATTGATTTTAGCATACTCATTTGATGGACTCATCATCTTTGGACTGCTGGTGATTTGTACCTGCGCCTACATGAGGAGAGTGCCTCGCCTCAAGAAATGGTTCCTGTCAGAGAAGAAAGGATTCTTTGGAGTATTTTACAAAGGTGGGATCTCTAGTATGTGTGCTTCATTCAATGTATTTTAACATTATTGTTATTATTATTATTTTTTTTTTCATTTTTTTTTTTGTTGTTCACCATTTGCAGGAGACAAAACAAGTGAATAATAAAAACCAAACACACATACAAGATAAGCATAATACATAAGTACAAGAAATGTGGCTTCCCTGTTGTACTACCATAAGTTTGCAGGCAGGAAAAAAAGCAATCAAAAATTACTATGCCCTTGGGCCTTTCCAACCTACAGTCAACCTTGCCTAGGTCGAATCTATTTGGACTGAAGAGATAGCTTTGACTTAGAAAAAAATTAGACTTACTTTAAAAGGATTAAAATCAGTAGAATATGTAAAGAACAGGACTTAAAAAAAGCTTGGACATTGGCGATTATTCAACTTATAATTTCGACGTAAGCAAGGTTGACTATACTTAAAGCACATCAGGAATTAGCTAAAACATTTCTAAAAAATAATCATATATCATAATGTACATTAATAGGGCAGTTGTAATGATTTCAGTCATTTCAATAACAATGCCAATGTTGTATATTCAACAATGCAAATATGATTTTAATGTTGTAGTATTTAGCTGTGTGAGAGTTTTAATATTGTGAATGACAAATGCAGTCTCTTAGAACCCACAGTGTTATTGAGGAGTAACAGTAAAATGTTGGATCTGTGGAAATGTACACAAGTGAAAACAGCATTCATACAGTTAAATGAATGACCAGGGCCCTGTTGCATAAAAGTTACTACATGTATTGTGGTAACTTTGCCATCCAATGGTAACTACCATGGTAACAATACTTGACAGCCAATCAGAATCGAGAATTCCATGGAAGTTACCATTGGATGGCAAAGTCACCATAATAGTAACTTTTATGCAACAGGCCCCAGGGCAGCTTTTGTTGGACATGAATAAGTGTTCTGGCTCAGAAGACAAGACCACAGGCTATCAATCAGGAAGTCACTGGTTCAGGTCTCTTTCTGACTGCGGCTGTCGTGCCCCAGGCATGGCACTTTACCCTGATTACATAGTCCTTCTATTGGAACTGAAAGCCCTTTTGCCCATTGTTGATTTCTGAATCGGCATTCAGTGCTTGCTTTCCAGGCATGTAAAACTACTCAAGTGATCATAATTTTTCAAATTCATGAAATTCTTCCATCGAGATGTTTTTTTTTATTGCAACTGATTGACAAATTGCCCTACATCGACGGAAAGTGCTTATTAATGTCAATGTAGGGCAATTTGTCAATCAGTTGCAGTAATCATAATTCTGTTCATATCTTTTTGTGTGTGTGTGTGCAGTTTGACAAATCAAATTACTACTCTTTATATTGTGCTCCTACTCACATATTTAGTCACTCCCCCACTCTTGTCCCTATGCATGAATCAATAAATAAATCTTACAAAAGAAAGTGCATAACTAGGTTAAACTGTGCTGAACTCTTTTCTCTTTGTGTCTCTGATGCTGCAGCTTCAATCATTGGGACCAGGCTCCATATATTCACAGCTCTGAGTTGCATCTTCATGGCAGTCTACATCATGTTCCTGAAATGATGCCCACAGGAGAGAAATGCCGGCAGATATTGGTGGACTCTCGTGAGATGATGGGCCTTCATCCTCGCTCTCTGTCTCCCCAGAAAGTGATGCTTTCTTTTGACAGTAGAAAGATGATGTTACACAAGACACGTATGGATGGAGCATCAAACTTTCCAGAAAGGACGCATAGTGGTGGATTGGAAGGCAGTCTGAAAAGTGGAACAGTCAACTGATGCTCACAATCTTTCTCCATGGAAGAAGAAATAATTTGGCAAGAAGAGCTGACAGGCATCCCAGCACAGATGGGCCGTCAAAATGTATATTGTAATTATCGCAGTGACATTTCCATGAGCTGCGAGAGAGCTTTCGCTGCCAATAGTGAAGGAAAACATTCTATTACTGTGATCAGACTTATACTTGTATGGATATGAGTCATGTGATAACAGAACTCACCTGTTGTTAGGGAAAACACAAGACCATCGAGTTCGTTGCAGTTTGAATCCAGTGCATGATGCATGTTGAATGGCTTGTACAGTGTTTTGTGATTACTTCGTGGCGTTTGCGTGTCAAATCTGTGATCTTGATCGCAGATAAAATACAAAATGTCATCTCTAAGTGTTTTTGGCAGAAATATTTCATGAAAGCTATGTTTGCTGAAGGCGATGTCACTCTATGTTTTTCAAATTGTCTGTTGCAAGTAGCCACCATTCACGAAATATGTCCGTTAATTCTTGATACTCTCTAGAATGCAGGGCAGATACAGTGAATCTATGTATCATGTGAAATCTTGAAATTCAGTCATGTATTGCGTTAGTTTGTATGCTCCTTTACATGTGGTATTACAGAGTTAAGTATATTTTGATGTTAAAAAAATGATGATCATTACCAGTATCCACAATCAACCCCTCCTTAGATCTTCCTGTGTTGACACCCTTTAGAGCTACAGTAGTCATATCTTGATTTCTCCATCAATTACAATCAGATTTAAAAGAAAAATATTATGTTTCTATTTCTTCCTTTTATTTCAACAGTGCAACTTTATAGTTGGGGAAATGAGGATATACTGTAAAAGTGGATATTTTCGCACGACTAATTTTTCGCGCTAGGCCGCGTCAGAAGAGTTTCGCGTGTTTTTAATTCCGCGGAATCAAGACATCACGCACAGGAACGTATGGCAAGCAAAAATATTCGCATGTTTTTATTTTCGCGCTAGTTTCTGGTTGCGCGAAATGCGCGAAAATTTCAACACCGCGAAAATTTCCACTTTTACAGTATATACAATGTATACTTATTTCCATAGTTGTTGTGTTCAGATTCTCTAATCCCAGCCTGCCTCCAATGTGTTTGGGAAATTTTCAGACTTCATTACATACGCCTCATTTTTAGACGCAGGACAGATATTTGATAGTTTGTGTTTCCCACAAGTGCTTTTGTATCAGTGAAATATAAATCTCTGTGTAGAGTGTTTGTTAATGTGTGGTGCAGGCATATGGAAGGGGAAAAAAATAGTTAGGTGCTGCCTTTCATTATCAATGGGTCTGAATGTCAAGCTTGCGGTGTTTGGTGATGGTGGCAGAGAAAATGGCAGTTGCTGCATAGACTTGTCTCTTTTATATTTCAGTGGTATCTGGAATATGAATATGTACAGTATATTCAAGAATTCATAATCAAGAGAGAGAGAGATGTGACCAGTAAATGGTTACACTGTCAGAACAGTTTCTAAAGCCTACATGCTGACTTGATTTCAAAAGAGGACCATTGCCTTTTATGTCAATATATAAAACTGTATTCTGTTTTGTATGTATGTGTATCATGTCAATTGTCAGTTTAACAAGTTCATGACAAGCTTCATAATGTCAAACTATTGCTTGAGCAAGTGAATACTTGTAGGGTCATATCATATACCAAGGATAAGTTTGATCATTTCATGTCTTTGTGTTATCAGCATCAGGCTAATATATGTCTTTTCATATGAGTTATACCACTTCAGTTACATTTCTATTTTTCAAATTAAATGAAAATCTGAAGCTGTCTTAAAACACAGTTGATTTCATATGAGTACTGGAAATCCTTTGACCATCTGGAATGTAAACATGTACTTAATCCTTTATGCTTTGGAGCAGGGGTGTCATGCATCAACTCCATGGTATTTGCCATATCTTGCAGGTGACCAAGCAGTGCAGTCTGCCTCAAAACCTCTGTACCTAGAGTTCCTGACGCATCACCCCTTGGAGTAGTGTCCGTCCGTTCTTCTGTCCATCCCACTGCTGTTTTCTATTAGTTTGTCTGTCTTTTGTGTAGAGTTATTGAAAAGTGCTGATCGGATTTTCAGTAAATGTAGTGAGGGGTGATGTGAAGAAGACAAAAAATAAAGAATAAATGACATTTTTTTTTTTTAGTATTTGGCAAAGATTCATGATCATATTCCAAACCTTACTTGCATGGTCCAATGAACCAAGTGTGTTTAAATTTGATCCCCAGTTATAGTATGACATTGGAATTACTTATGAAGAATTAGGTTTAACAAACAACATTGTTTGTTCAGGGTCAGCAGTCAAAGGTTGGTGACATATGAATTCTAAATATCACCTCTGTTGCAGTGGACCACCTAATATCTGATACAGCTTCACTGAACTTGTATGAGTAGTTACAGTTTGACAGGGCAACCTCATTTTTTTTTTTTTTTTTTTTTGAGGCACAATTTGGCATATCAAGAATCAGAAGATGTCAGTCAAATTGTGCACTTTTCCATGAAAAGGTGGTACATTGATATGATGTACCATGTGAATGAATTCAGTGGTGAAATTTTAGCAGAGCTTGATAAATCGATCAGTTTCAAACTTTGTTCTGTGCTTATTCAAATGATTTGGGAAATATTCCTTGCCATATCATGGAAGACTCTGCCTCAAAATTGATATAAATAAGTGCAATTTTAAGATAGCAAAATGCATGTACGCAAAATTTCACACTGATATGGTGTGATTTCATCAGAGTTAGCATTGAACCTGTATTGCAAAGCAATGGCCTGAATCAAATCTGTGGCAAAATATGGGTCCCAGTCAGTGCAGTTCACCTACTCTTACAGTATGTATGAAGATACCAAGGTCGTTTTGGGCGTGGCCTTGGAAGACACCCCAGTGAATGCACCCAGATGCCTTCAGTTGTGGTCAGTGTTTACCATAATCTTTTAATGTCTCTATGCCCCCATTAAAGAAAAATATACAGTCAACCTTGCCTAACTCGAATCTATTTGGACTGAAGAAATAGCTTCAACTTAGAGAAAATTCGGCTTATGAGGGATTAAAATCAATAGAATATGAAGAGAAGGGACTTGAAAAGACCTTCGACTTGGGTGATTATTCGACTTGTGCGAGGTCGACAAGGTTGACTGTATGATGATGGTACAATGAAGCAAGTGTAAGAAGGGCAGTAATTGACAAGAAAATGAACTACTCTTTATGGAATTGAAGTCTCATTTTCAGATACCGTATGTAAAGTTCTACTATTACCTGAATATGTGTACTTTTTTTTTTCATCCATCAGACTTGGTGTGTCACATCATATATACATTGTACATGTAATGTGACAAATGGGTAGATTTGTTCAATGACCTTCAATCAGTTATACGTCGCCATCTATAACATATTTTAATAAGAACATACCGGTATGTTAAAATCCTCCCAAATTTCACTATGAAGAGTTCCAAAGAATTGATTATTGAAGAACAATGGTGTTGTTTTTAACATTTTCTCTTCTCTTTTTGAATTAATTATTTTGATGTGCATTGTCAACTTCAGGTATCTTGTCAGCTGACCTGTGATTTTTATGCCAGTTGCCAACACCCCAGTTTGTTTAGCTGGATGTGATGGCCAGGGAGCTTTGGGTACTGTTTGTTGCAAGGCTTCAAATTTATTTTATAGAAATCCCCATCATTCATTTTATAGTGTAGTTTTGTTATCCCACAAGACAATCATAGACTACCAGCAAAAGAAAAATGTTTACACAAGAAAAGAAGTACGGTGTAATATTTTGTATAATGAAATTCATGAACAATATTAAGCTATTATATCCTGCAGTAGCATTAAAGAGAATATGGACTTTAGAGTCATTTGGATGAACAGGGTACCAACACAGCTAGTTCAATGTCATTTCCAGAATCAATTTGTTTACCATGTGTTAATTAAATCATGCAAGCCCTGTATACTAGATTGCTTCAGCTATACAAAGTTCCATGTACTGTATCTTATTACCCGTTGAGAATGAGTCCCGAGTCCCGATACTCGGGCAAGGGTCTATGGAAAATGCATGCTGTAGCAAAATCAGCCCATCCTCAATCCTTGACTACAACACACTAGCAGCATCATTTCAGCATCATAAATCCACTGTAATTCAAAAATGTGCAAATCATTGCAGTGTATGAATGTAAACATAGTTTCTTTCTGTTGACCGTTACTTTTATGTATCAGGATATACACCTGTGATGTCATTGTACAATCAAATTATTGGAGATAAGATACATGTATGTACTTCACTAATTATCATTTACCTTCTTATCTGTGCTGCAAAAGGAGTTTTATGATACATGTACATGTATTCCAAAGTTTCCTAGTGTACCAATCACTACCATGTCAAATGTGTCAATATTGAACTTATGTGCGTGATGTTTGTGGGGGGGAAAAAAAAAATCTTTGTTGCATTTCCCTGTAGAAATTCAGTTACATACATGTAATTTGAGATTTACCATGCAGAGATTGTTATATTGAATAGAAGCAGTGACATCGAAAAATGGGGACCAGGTACGTCTGCCACTAGTCCTTTGAGGTTGATCATTTGATAGACCCATGTGTTTGCATAGCATGAACTTACAGGCTGACTTTGGTATACTGTTTTCTATGTCTCTGTCTGACTTGCAATAAAAATAGCCGAAATTCCAGCATGCTTTGTTGATTGCTCAGCGTGTGTTTTTCTGGGGGTTTGCATTTCACAATTTGAAAATTTATACACCTCATTAGATGTGCATATACATTTTTTGTAATGAAAATGTTGTTAAGCAGTTCACCTCAAATGCATGCACACTCACAAACACACATTGGTACATGCAATCACCTACACATAGATAGTCAAGCTCAATTGACTCAGAAACACGAATCTTCACATATTTTTCTTTGAGTGTCAATTCAATTGTGTCAGTTGTTTATTTATCTACTATATAATACAATGTTGTCAAAACCAATATGGTTTCAAACATTTACTAACAAATCTTGCTCTTTTTTTTTCCAATACATACACACTAACAATATAAAACTTCATTTCAAACTCCTCTGCTCATCATATCTTTGTACACTGTGTACATCATTGATAAAGTAGTCATTCCTAAGATAGAGCAAGCTCATGTGATAAAAGAGGCAGCAACAGGTTTATTTTCCTTATCGGCAATTTCCCAGTGAGGTAAAAAGACCTCTGTTTTCACAACTTATTTCTAACCCCCCCCCCCCAAAAAAAAAAAAAAAAAAAAATCTTATTCTTTTCTGAGCTTGTGAGAACACAGATTAAGAACAATACCTGCCTTCTGTAAATGTTGGGTAAGAAATATTTCTGCAGTCATCCTCTACAACGGTTCCTTTCTCTCATTCGATTGTTCTTGTGAGCTTTGGCGATTCACTAAAATCACCTTAATGCTTGAGATTTGGGTTTCAACCTTGTGCTTGTGGCCCCCAATGCATTCAAACCCTATTACATTTCACAAACTAGTATTTTGATGCAAAATTCGCTTACAAAAAGAGACTGGCAAAGGTTATTAAAAAAAAAAACCAAAACAATGCAAAACAGTGGAAAAACTAACACCAAATTGTAATCATCTATGGGAATGCTCAATAACCATAGAGCACATTCTATCTCACTGCTGGGTCTTGCTCTTCTGAAGAAATTCACTAAATCTTCAAAAAGGCCTGAAGGATGACAAAAGTAGACATTTCTGAAGAATGGTCTTTCACAAGTACCATAAGTTGCACTAAAAAGCAAAAATCACATGCGTCTTAGGTTCACTGTATATTCCTCTTGGCCTGTGTTGAAATCAAGGCAGCAAACGGCAAATGAGCAGTGGGCACAATGATTCCTTCACATGGCTGAACAGCCTAGAAACTTGTTCTAACCAGTTATAGAAAGTGCTTCAAGTACTGCAATTTTCTTCCTCCAATTCATAATCGACACTTGATTAATTATTCCTTTTACTCAAACATTATGAATCTCCTTACCATTTTCTAAAACAAACCCATGCGATATTTCTTTGTTTATCAATGTTTTATGTCATCTTGAAGTTTGTTTTTTTTCCCCGTTTTGGTTGGAGGGGTTGTTAAGCACTTATCTCAGCATGAAGTCTTAGTTGAGGTTTGAAGTGGGTGAAAAAAAAATAATAATAAAGGCCCTATACGTATATATGTACTACAAAAAATGCAAACAGAGCAATCACTACTAATCCACTCCCCTTCTCGACCAAAAAAGAAAAAAAAATGATAATCATAAAAGAGATAAAACCAACAAATAAAACTGAAGGAATAAAAAGAGATCAAATGGCACTGCTCTGTAAAAAATGACCAGTAAAAAGCATTGTAGTGCCAATCACAGCCAGTACACATATTTCTCTTTCTCATGTCAGTCTGATCTGGTTTCGCTGAGGTAGCACACACAACATGCCAGGTGAGTTCTCCACATTGCTGATTATGAACAGTAAAGTTTGGATGTAACGTCAGACCGATAGCAGTCTTTGACTGAATAGAATCAAGCGCGAGTGGACTGAATTCGCATCAAAAGCACTGGCAAACCTTTCATGCGCTTTAAAATATTTTACAAATGTGAAAAATAATGTAAACGTGTACAAAGTGTGGGCACCATCAATCAATTGGTCAAGTCGCATAATATTTAGTTACAAACACTTCATTTCATATTATCCTAAACACTTCATGATGTTAATGGTAACACCAATTTCCACTGTCGGTACTCTGTCATTTCGATCTGTTTTAAAAGTGCTGCCTTGCCATTTCAGCAACATCATTTACAGAACACAGCCAATGATCACAACGGTCATGATCTTTTCAGACACAGAGAGAATAAAAATATTTCTTTTTAGATAACTGACATGGCACCAGGAAAACCAAATGCAACTACAAATCACATCATACTGATTGCTATGTACACACAGAGTAAAAGCTCGGCAGACACTACAAAATACCCGGCTCAGATCATCACTTACGCTTATTGGTAAGTTTTCTCGATGGATTTGGAAGGTAAATGTACAGAAATATACAGCTGCAGCACTATCTTGCTTCAAATATGCCTTTTTAAGTCTTCTCCTGTGTCTTTACAGACAGTAAGGATTACAATATTCAATCAAAATGCAATTTCATTTGCAAGACACAGACACAAAGGAGCAAAACCACCTACGAAATGAGCTCTGTGCTAAAATGTCCACTCCAAGTACAGAGGTCATTAGTTTGCAGATGGGCAAGCAGCTCCATCCTGTGATTATGATGAGTACATGTCCAGTACTCGTGACGAGCACCTTCAAAGACCACAGAGACGCTGAAGATGAGTTGGTCTCTTCACACATGACAACATCGATACTATCAGTCACATCAACAGCTCTGCAATATCCATCTCTTCTCCCCTTTACACCACTTTCAAAGCTTTGACATGTCATCTTAATGTTCAAACTTTATACTGCTAGAATACTGCACACACTTCTGGTTGAATTCTCCAAGCAATACTAACACATGTAGAGTCCAAACTTCAAAGATGATTTGTACACTGTAATGCATAATCTTTCTTCAAATATCACGTAATTTCAACCCACCACACTTGATAAAACAACTTCTCTGCAATGTAAAGAAGACGTAATTTGAAAGAAAAGGGTTCATTAAAGATAACAATACTCTAGTCAAAATTTGGCATTTAGGACATATAAAAAGAGTGCAGAAAACTGATGTGCTCTAAGAAAAATATATTTACATTGCTTTATTCCCTGAACAAATAATATTGCCTTAATTACAATATTAAAAAAAAAAAAAAAAAAAAAAAAAAAAACACTGTGGGGAAAAGTAGAAAATTAGCAATTGAGAATAATGAAAAATCCTTAACAATGTAAAATTAATCTCTGGCAAGAAGAATTAATAGAAGTTCATGCTTGGTTTATCTCTCTGCTCTGAGCTCTAGAAGAAGTTCTTTCATGACATCCACAGCCTTTTCACATTTAATGTGCCACACCGCATGGCCAACATCACTCACAAAATTGCAAGAAGTCATCACAATTTCTATTCCTCTGTTGGGCACCTCAACAAATAGGTACAGGTCGAACACAACTGAAATCCAATGAATGGATTATTTGGAAAAGATTACCATCCTGTGTTTTGATTTTATTTTTCTTTTTGTCTTTTTTGTTTCCTCTTCTTCGTTTAGTGTCCACCATACATAAGGCTCATCTGGGTGGATGCTGCACATGGCAAGCTTCATAATTAGTGTAGTCGTGATGATTAATGACTACGTCAAGATCACGCCAGTGGCCGCAAGATAATGAGTCTACTGCAAAGTCTCACATGCTGTGCAAGCACAGGAGAGGGCACCGTGTTTCCTCACAAGCTTGACCCCAGAATTAGGAAGAATATTACTTAAGCACGACTTTGGCAAATAAACAGCTAATGTCAACACTGGTGAACCATGAGGTATTAATAGTGAGCAAAAGTTACTTGCAACAAGACCTCACTCCTCCTTCCCCAACTGCCAAAAGAAAAAGTACCTCCCACACAGTCAAATGATGGTTGTGAAGCATTCGCCAAAAGCATCAATGTAAACACAATAGCCATTTTACTGGTGCAGAAAATATGTCACCAAAAGTATTTGGCATTACAAAGTCTCCTAAAACTTGACCTGCTGCTCTTTGGAACACAGTATATGCCACATATTTTGCAAGGCTTTCATTTACACGAATTTCACTGCGAATTTAACAACACACAAAATTATTAACTCCGATCTTGGCATGAATGCGATGTGCCCGTGTACAGTTCTCTCTTCATTACTGCACTCCCTGATCACAAATTCAACCAATCGCAAAATTGTCGGAAAGTCCCGATTTACAAAAAAACTTGACTCACTAAATATATGGCATACACAATATACTTGACTTAGCATAAGTATACTTGATACTTATGCGCTTTAGAAATATCAGTATTAAGCGCTATATAAGTGTCATTTATTATTATTATTATCATCACTGTCCGATATTTAAAATCAACCCAAGACGACAATCCATAGCAACAGGGAGAAATTGCACACTAATGCTCAGCAGACACTTTGCAGAGTTAAGTAGCTCCTGCTAAGATACTGCATGTCCAATGCCCACATTGCCAGCCACGGCTGCACTAGAAACATATCTCCCAGAATGCGGCTGGATTTGGTACATGGCGCAATATACAAACTCCTATGAATGAATGGATAAGACTACCAGGTAGTCTATGTGCCAGGATAACTCACTTTTCAGAGATATTTTAACAATGCACAGTAAATCAGAGCCATATTTATTCTTTTATTCCTGCCTACGAGATCTTCATTTCAAGGAGTATCATCACTATTATTTCATATTTTTGGATACATGTCATCTACCCTCATCTCAGAACATTCTACCTGCTTCATTCTCACTGAGACACCTGCATGAATCTGTTCCATCTCAAAACTGCTCCCACTTTCTGCTAAATCAAACAATTCGCATCGACCGAGAAAGACGTCTTGTGTAATACTGCCCTCTCAGACTACCACTGTTCACACTCCGCAAACAGGTACGGGGAAAATATAATGACAATGTGTCAGTGGCACAGTTCATTGTCATGGGGCGTCTTCATTCGACGTGGAATCCGGTTTCCTGCCAGGACGTATCTCTGCTGACTATCTCCACGGAACGCTATTCCTGTTGCGCCGCGAGCTCCTTTTTGCGTCTTTTGGCGAGAAGCGGGTTGGAGGAGAGGTTGACATCCTTAATACGGATCATGTCGTAGTCTACTCGCATTGTTGCCAGGGCGTTGGTCATCTCATCCTAAGGAAAAGGAAGGGACCAAAAACTTTGTTTACTACAAGGAAATGTTTTTCACAGGTATTATTTACCATTGGGAGTAGTGATTTTAAAATATGATTGAGTCATCACAAGCATGTGTGTAGGTCAGTTGCATCATAAAACATCCTACCATATAACAAGAGACCCGCGGGTCTAGCGCTCACCTGAGTATCGCAAGTTCACCTTTCACGCAGTCACTAATCTAAATCATTCACAGCTCTACTAAAATTTGACCAGGCATTCTCAAGTAGAAGATGAAAATGTACAATAAAAAAAAAGGGCCCAATTTTTTTTAAGATTCCTTAATTTGGGGGGATTGGGACCCCCTGGGGCCCTCTGGGTGGGGCATGGTGCCCATTTTGATAAATTGAGATCCTGACCCCCTAGGGATGCTACCTGTCAAGTTTGACGAAAATCCATCATGAGGTTTTCAGGAAGAAGATGAAAATGTACAATTCAGGCCCCCATTTGGACCTTCCCAACACCCCTCCCCCCCCCCCCCCCCCCCGCCCCCAAGAGGGGCACCCCTAGATCTGCTATGAACAAACTTGAAACTACAGTCATTAATGTACTCACTCATAATATTATCTTAGCTCTATAACTTCTGATTCTAGAGAAGATTTTTTAAAGATTCCTTCATTTTGGGGGGTTTGGGGCCCCCTGGGGGCCCTCTGGGTGGGGCATGGTGCCCATTTTAACAAATTGAGATCCTAACCCCCTAGGGATGCTACCTGCCAAGTTTGGTGAAAACGGGTCATGGGGTTCTCAAGAAGAAGATGAAAATGTACAATTTAGGCCCCATTAGGACCGCTCCCCACCCCCCTCCCCTGGGTCCCAAGGGGGGCACCCTTGGTTCTGCCATGAACAAACTTGAAAGTACAGTCATCAATGTACTAACTCATAGTATTAACTTAGCTCTATCACTTCTGGTTCTAGAGAAGACGATTTTTACAGATTCCTTAATTTTGGGGGGTTTGGGCCCCCCTGGGGCCCCCTGGGTGGGGCATGGTGCCCATTTTAACAAATTGAGTTCCTAACCCCCTAGGGATGCTACCTGCCAAGTTTGATGGAAATCGGTCTTGGGGTTTTCAAGAAGAAGATGAAAATGTAAAAAGTTTACGGACGACGGACGACACACGACGCACGACGCACGACGCACGACGGACGCCGGACGAAGGGCGATCGCAATAGCTCACTTGAGCCTTTGGCTCAGGTGAGCTAAAAATTCAGAAATAAAGCCTAGAATATAAGGCAGTATCACTATTTCTTTCAATACACCATAACTGTACATTGTAGATGGTTTATTCTAGAAACAGTTTTATACTATTGTTCCCATTTTGCATACTTAAGAATACCTAACATTGATTATACTGATTAATATCTTTACACTGGTTGTTTCTATCCCTAACTCACATATCAAAACTATTTTGAGGCACTAAAGCTAAAGTGTATTGGTAATTTCGAATACCATCAAATAGGCCTGCTTTAATTCTTTTTTTTTTTTAATTGGCTCTTGATACATTACTGGATAGATGGCAGAGTTTGAAATACACGATATGCAAATGTAAATCACTCTCCCCCTTTTAATCATTTCTGATCGTATTACATTATTTCCGATACATACTGTGAAAGCGGAAATAGTTGTGGTGTGAAAATATTTGCCTTAAATGAAACTAGCAGGACAATTAAAGCATGCAAATTGCTAGCTTGATATATGTAATACTGTTTTATATTTTGATTTGGTGAAATGAACAACACATGAAATTCACTTCACAAGCCCATAATTACTCTCGAGAAAGGTTTCACTTTTACAGTAAATGAAATACAAATTTGAAATATGTATTAAACTTTTCACTTCCATGATTTCTTGAATTGCTTTTTAAAACAGAAATATTTACAGTCATATCATGGAAGTACTGATATTTCTGGAAAATGATATTTACATCTCTTGTCACTTGCACTACATGGCAAGATGTACTGCAATTACAAGATGGGGAAAAATCACTATAAGACAATATCCAAAAACATTCTACTTCAATTTTAAAGTCATCATACATTTTTTTTCCCTCATCAATTTGGTTTAACTGCAACTTATTTTTTCCCTCCTTCTACTGACAGATATTATGGGATGACTTCTTTCAAAGTTGACATATTAGCAACACTGAAACATCTTTCATCTTTTAATTTTTTTGTGCACACGGGTTCCACCCCCCCCCCCCCCCTTAAGAATATCAAATAAGTAATCTACAACTCGGTCTCATGTTACAGACATTAGTCTCAAATCACTTCTGTTCCTCTCTCTCCAAGCACAATATATTTCTCTGAACTGACCTGGATGTCTGCCCACTGGTCCTGGCCTTCCTCCTTCATGACATCACTGGTGTGAAGGGGTGTGGCAGGTACATTGGTGTATTGCTATGGCAACAAGGGAAGACAGAACAATGAAAAAGAAAGATGAGGAGTCATATAAGTCAATAGGATTATCAGGATAAAAGTGATCATCTTAAATACCATACGATGGAGCAGTGAGATGGAAAAGAAGTTTTCTTTGATGCATATGACTGAGAAGGAAATGATGATGATTATGATTATAATGGCGATGACAAAACATTTTGATATGAGAAGAAAGACATCAGTAACAATGAAATGGATGATGAAAACAACATAAACAAGAATGGTAGTAAATGGAAATGACACAAGAAATAGTAACAATGACACAGCTTCATACACATACATTGTAAGATGCTGCTAATACAGAAAAAGCTGACACTGACAATGTGATTGGCAATAGTGATGATGATGATGGTGGTGATGGCAGAGATGATGGACTTGGTGATGGGGTTGGTGATGGTTGTGATTACTGGTAGTGTCACTCACAAATCACCCACAAGAATGGACTAATTCTTGGATGGGTACAGAGCAATCATTATCTACAACATTTAATCAGCTGAGTGTTTCAATGGCTCACATACACTCAAACATCACAGTCATGCAATTACATTAATCTGACTAATCCTCCATAATGATATCTACCTTTAAACTTATTAATACCACGGGTGAATCAAGCAATACCGTAATGAAGACTCACAGACAAATTCCTGCAGTTAGAGATTGGGAGCTACTGTAACAATGCCATCCCATGTTGATCTCCCCTCTCACCCCCCCCCCCCCACCACTAATCAACATTCCAATATACCAATCTGTTCAGCTCATCAGGAGTGAACAAGTCCCCTTCCCCCAATACAGAAATTTGCAATGCCAGATCACGCCAATACTAGAGGCAATTAAAACAGTAAAAAGACCTACTACAGGCCTGTGGGGTCTTATGACACATGATCTGTCTGCCGCGAGAGTGACCCTGCACCATGTTTGTACTGCGGCACGTCATCATATGCCTCTGTCGGTCATCTATCGTAATATACTGCACGAACCCAGCAGTCCGCCCTGTAGTAAGGGTAGGGGGAGATTGAGTATGCTGCCCTTGCCCCGTTGGGGTGTATAAATCATGGGCTGTACTTGCAGTGAGAAGCGGCAGTAATTCTCAATCTCGGAGCACCGTGATGGGCATATAAACGAACCATTTGTAGTGGCCAAAGCCATAAACATTTCTCAAAGATTAAAGCGCAACATCCACGGAGGACTTCAACTGTGTGTATATCTAAGGGATTAGAAGGCACCCAATGCTTTCATATGAATGTAGTATGGCTGAAGACAATGATCTTTCAACAGTTAGAACATTCATCTTAATCACACAAATCTATTCTGTATCGGGACCCTAAAATTCTGAACTTGTTTACCCAACAGAATGTCACACTCCAAAGCCTTACACCTATTAAACCTTGATGTTTTACATGATTTCTAGATGAGTATTGTAATATGTCACATATTACTACTCGTATTATGTATACCAGGTATATGTAATGATATTTCTCACTATTTTCAGCTCCTTTTTCTCAATGTTGAATATAAACATTTTTCAATGTTCGTGATGTACCTCTAGACAGATTTCATACTGTGGCATGCAATTATAACATTGGCAATGGAGAATGCTCTTCAGTGTTTTTACACTATGGAAATGACTACCGGTACTGGATTAAATGAACTATTAGTCAAATCACAATGACCAAAAACTTAAGGAGTTATTCCAAATCTCAATGAAAACTTGGAACTTTGAGCTAAACTTTGACATGAATTATACTCTTTCTCTTCATTCTCTCTCTTTCCCTCTTTCTATTTACCTATCCATCTCTCTTTCTTTTGAGGTGGAACTAGCTAATGGTGGAAAGGCTTGCAGTAACAGTGCTATTGTCTTGCTATGATAAATGCACAACTTTGCATCAACTAGAAATGCACTCAGACAACACAGACCTCTGCCAAGCCAGCAACTTATTTCTACCCTTACACGCATGTAATTTCTCAAAATACAGCTGTAGAAGCCTTTTGTCTACGTTATTGCAAGGCGCCTTGCCCTAGTGTACATATGTAAACCTCCAGTACGCGCAGCTTGAATCCCAAGTTCGTCAACCTTATACAATTGTATGCTTAAAAGATGAAAAATCCTTCAAAATTCCATAAAAATTCCCGGATCACTACCAAAATTGAATGAGGTGTTCCTTGTGTCAATATCGACCTTTTGTGCAAGTTTCATTTTAATCTGTATAAAACT
This sequence comes from Diadema setosum, assembly GCF_964275005.1. NCBI lineage: Eukaryota > Metazoa > Echinodermata > Echinoidea > Diadematoida > Diadematidae > Diadema > Diadema setosum. Next base: position 37,835,096 of record NC_092686.1, read on the forward strand.
TTTCTGGTTATTTTGCAAACAGACAAACCAATTCCGATGATCACTTAACCTCCTCCTTCCTTAGCGGAGGTAATAACATTAACTGGCCGACACAACCATTCAGAGGGGAATTACTGGTTTTTGTCTACACAATAAATCCTCAACACTCCAATGCTGACGTTAATGTGCTTTTGTTTTTTGTGAATCTATCTATGAAAGGAAAGAATAGCAATCAAAGCGAAAATGAAATAGGGTGACATCAGACTGGGCTATTTTCATATGTATTCTTCTGAAAAGAAAACAAAATGATTTGCAATTCATCCTGTGTTATTGAACAGCTTTCCTGAAGTGGCATGTTTTCTTGGGGTTTGGGTGTTTGCATTTTCGAATTTTTGCTAGACACAACATAAACAAAAGAGTTGTCCACAGAGCTCCTCTCATGCAGCTTAGGTGCACTTTGATACAAATCAACCTTCTGGGTGGAATATTCCACTCCCTGTCCAAACTGAGTCAAATCACACAAATGACAGTAAATCTTATATCAAATTTGAACATAAACGATCAAAAGAAAGTTATTGGATTTTAAAGTTCCTTATGCTTGAAAAAAAAAAAAGAACAGTAATGTTGCATACAACTGCTTATGAAAATTAGACACAGAGACAATGTTGCTGCCTCAAAGGTCTCTAATTATCCCGTCATATATTTTGCCTAAATTCCTTGCTTTGTTTCGTTTTGTTGTTTTTGGGGGGTTTTGGGGGGAGGAAATCCTCATCATTGCTGTGTTGCACTGACTTAGTAATGATTAGTATAAGGGATGTAGTTGGTCATCAATGATTGCTAAAAACCACTGACAAAAAACCTGACATTTATAATATAATTTTCTGTACAAATCAACGGGAGATTTGTGAGATGTCACTTCATTTGATTTGCAGGGTGACCAGTATCATTATATTCCAGGCAGTCATGTGAAACTTTTAAACTTTCTTTATTATATATATCCAATTTAGCTGAAACTACCCCAATACTGTTTGTCTGAATTTACTCCATTCATTACAGTTATTTTGATTACAGAGAGGCAATTGAATTTTAATGCATCGATCTTGTAATAGATTGCTTACATCCACACTGTGTTACCACATTCACAATTTCAAACAGTGACAAAGTTCTGTTTGTTTGTTTTTTTAACATGGTCACATCCACATAGGTCAGATGGTTAGTGTCCAAATATTTGAGCTCACCTTGACCCACGGGTGATTCATGAACTCCACGATGGTCAGCCGCTCAGCCGGGTCCGTCTTGAGCAGTTTCTTGATGAGCTCCTTGGCAGCTTGCGACACGTTCTTCCACTCTGGGTCGGGGAACTCGTACTGGCCGTTGCGGATCCTCCGCTTCATGCCCGGCGAAATGGCCATGCCGTGGTTGCTGTAGAACGGCGGAAAGCCGCAAAGCCTACCGGACAAGACGATAGACTCTTCATGAGTGATCACAACTCACGATGAAAGCCGTAGCCATGACAACAGCTAGGCAACAGCCAATCTGCTGTGAGCATTCCTGTCACTGCCATAGCAACCATGAACTATTGTAACTTACACACAATTTAAGCCCTCTTCAGGGATGTCAACCATGAAAACTGCACTGCACTATTCTGGGGGTTGAAAATGTGCATTTTGGTGGAAAAACTGTATTTTGACCTTTACTGCAATAGACACATGCAACAATACAATTTTGGGAAGACAGTATTTTCAATGAAACCTGCAGTATTTTTGCTATTAAAAAACAGCAGAAAAATATTGCAAAATTTTAATATCTGGCATCTCTGCCTCTTTTAAAACAAAGGATCTTAATAATATCATTATCTTCCTTTCTAATATGGCAGTCATCAAGGTAAAACAAAGTTTGTAAACTATACTGCATTAATCCTCTCCTACAACTGAGACTGGTATGCTGCTGTATGCATGTTTGGTAACTCTGCAGCCAACCAATTACATCAAGCAAATCAAAGATGGATTAAAGTACTCCTCTTCCATGAGACACTTCCACTTCATCGAGAACCTCTGTAACTGCATTAATGATTTGTTATCATCTTTCTAATACATGTATGAGTATTTGAGCATGCATCAGAACTTATCAATAAATGTTAATATTGGCAGCCCCATCCAGCCTGGGATTGACAAAATTCTGAGTAAGCTGCATCATTGAGAGCTCAGTAACAGAAAATTTCTTTCAGGAAAGAAAAACCACATTAGAGATTGCAAACCATGTGATGGGAACTAACCAATGAAATAAAATCATTTCAAAAAAAGAAAAGAAAAACTGAACGTCCTGACACAAGACTTCATCATGACTTGCTAAAGAGCTTCGTAAGGTAAAACCTGGATCTGTATGCCATTTCTGCTGAAGTGGAAAATATTTTTTAGTAAAGTCCCTTACACAATTCAAAGAAAGATTTTCTCAGGCTTAGGTAATTACAGAGAAAGAAAACTATCCATGAACTCAGTTACACGGAAGCAAGGGTGACAAACTTTCCAATGTCCAGATTAACATACAATTGTGTAGTGTTGCAGTGTCCATCCTGACTATTTTTAAGGTAAGATCAACAATAACACTGAGTGGATTTTTATCTGCAACCTACAGTTCTTCCTTAGGGGGTTTCCCCTCAATGTTTAAAGATAATATGACATCACAATCTCTCACAGATAACAGATATATAGGCACATAAAAACCTCTTTTTTCTTAATCTTCAGAAGGAAGTTGCATTCGTGGGTCTGCAATGATAAGAATTCTGAGAACACTTCCTATTTCTTCCTACCATGCATTGAAGCTGAGCTGACTTACATCAGATATTCATATATTGTATCTACATACAAACAAGTTGTAGATAATGTCTTGTCTGATCGCTGCATCAAAACAAAGAAGCCCAAATTTCACAAAATCAATCCTGTGATCTGCCTAAGACTTTATCTAATCCTCTCAGTGGCATTTTTATAAAATGCCTTATACAAAATGCAAACAGGCTGGCTACAGGAATGATTAAGCTAATTGGACATTTCATACGGAAAGGAACGGGATACTCACAGAATGTACATGATGACGCCTAACGACCACATATCACATGATTTGTCGTACTTCTCTGGGCCAAGAACCTCGGGAGCTAGGAAGGGCAAAAGATAGAATAGCTTTACACAGCATTCATTTATCATTTGTTTATTCTCTGCACACTGCACATGAAACATAAAAAACGGAGTCGGCAGCATTAGGTAATGTTTTCTTATCCTTCAGATTCTTTTCTTTCGCTCTATTCTTTCAGAAACTGAAACCAACTATGTCAACACAGAGCTCTAGGGGATTTTTTTTCCCTTGCTTTTTGCTTCAATAACTTTGCACAACAAACATTACAATTCCAGTAAGTCATTCTACGCTATTAAAGCATTCCATTATGTTTCTCTTTAAAATATTTGAGGATGTTGTACATGTAGCTCAGCAGATAAGACCCTTTAATCATATCAATCAAAATATTCCTGGTACGTGTCCTTTGGCTCCTAAGTGGTTGCGCCCCTAGTCAAGGCACTCTTTCCTCGTTGCCTTATCCTTCTGAGGGGATCTAAAGCCCTTGATCCAGTGGTTGCTTGCTTATAATATGAAGTACTAACTGCTTCCTCAGCAGATACAAAAGAAAGACAAAAGTCACCTCTAATCAACTGAGGTCAATTAAGGTCAAACTATGCTTGCACAATGCCAGAACTTTGTAACTACAGACCTTCGACACCAGCAGTCGTTGGGCAGAGTCACGCTACATGCCTTGTTTTTGGAAAGAATTCTTTGTGATAATGCATGATGCTCCCTCAATGAATGGACTGAGGTTTATCATCTTTCCAGTGACACTCGTTGTCATTCTTTCCTGAAATTACAATTTGTCATACTACACGGCATTATATGCACATGGCTAATCGGCATTATCCTCATCTTTATTATGACCACAGTAGCGGCGTCTTACAAAGAAAGCAAAGTGTTCTCAGAAACAGGCATTCTAATTCAGTGCTGCCACGGAATATTCCTCACTCCAATCATATGCACGCCGATCAAGCTATCAATAATACGGGGCTGTGACATACCGACATAGTAAGGTGTGTAGCACGGCGTCTGGAGGTTCGTCGTTGTCGTCTCCTTGGCAAAACCGAAGTCGGTGAGCTTGAGCAGCGACTGCGCTTTCTTGTCGCAGTAGAGGAGGTTCTCTGGCTTGAGGTCCCGGTGTGCAATGTTCATATTGTGGAGGTGGAGCACCGCCAGACCTATGCTACGTACTATCTCTGCCGCTTCTGTGAGGACGAAGGGGGAAAAAAAATTGATGGACTTACTGTATGTCACAGAAAAGGCGTTGTTTAAAAAGTTCCACTCTGAATTACCCTTATTTGATGTTTTTCACGGGACACAATGTAACATCATTGGCTTTACAACTACTCTAGTTTGTGATATTACGCAGGAAGAATGTGTACATTCATTTCACACACTAAAAACATTTTGGAAAAAAAAAAATGTGTCACAGTCACAAGAAGTATAGCATAACGTCGCTGGGGTAACAAGAACATGTATCTCAAATTTTGGTGAAAGTGACTTTTTTGGATTAATGGTCAGATAATCGGTTAAGTGATGTCCTGTCCAAATCCTACCAGTCTCACCCTAAAAATGAAGCTACCACAGCATGTCAAAAGGAAGGCAATCCCATCTAATATAGTGCTTTGACTGCCATGTTTGGTTGTTTTGTTTTTTTTTTGCTCTCCTGAACATCTCACATTTTGTAGATACTAGGTCTTGTCGCCCCAGCAACGATAAAGAATTCATCAAAGACCATAAACTGTCAGCAAGCACTGTTAAGATACCATATGTCTACATGTATTCAGAAGTTAACATTACAGCACTCAACACACACACACACACACACACAAAATAAAATCTCAAATTTCAATTATTCACTGATTCATATTTGAGGAAAAGAGATAAAGATACAAAAGCTGGTACAAGAGGAATCATTGATTGGATATATCGCTCCTCACTGCAATCTGTTAATACATGTTTACGTTTGTTTGTTAGTTTGTTTGTTTGTTCGTTTGTTTGTTTTGGTTTTGGCTTTGGTTTTGGATGGAGGTTTTTTGCTTTCTTTCTTCTTTTTTTTCCTAGAATATGCATCTCTAACACAGGGGGTAATTCTTCATAAAGTTGCTATCATGTCAACTTTTTATTGAAATGGGGCCCTGGTCCAAGACAGGTGCATCTTGTCCAGCAACCAGATGACCATCTATAGGGTTAACGCCCTCTTCTAACTCACCTCTCTCTGTGAACATTGATCTCTCCTGTATCCTGCTGAACAGCTCTCCCCCTTCCATGCTACAAAAAGAAATCAAATAGAGAAGAAGAAATATATATAAATCATCAATCACTATCACATTTGATGGTGTGCATACAAACACACCCAAACATATGACATTGCTGTTGCATGGCACATGAAGAATGGATGCCTTCTTTGCGTTTTATCTCTTATATTATCATGCATCGGAACTGTTTATACAATAAAAGGGGGAGGGGAAGAGAAGGAAAAATAACATGATGGAGTACAGGAATAAATTGACCTTTTCTCTAAATTTGCACTGTCATCTTCGCAAAACAAGATGATGCTTCATGTTGACAAAAATAACCATTCCGAATGCACTGTCCACAAAAAGCAGAATATCTGTGTCCGTCATGAAAATTACACCAAATCCTCATTTACTCCACAGTGAATGGATGATTGCTGTCAAGACGGCGAGCATACCACTCGCTTTTCAGCTTGGGAAAATCTTTGACCCATTTCTATTCAAATAAATGCAAGCAAGGCTCATGGCTGAGAGTTAGGAGATAAATGTCAACTTCACTCAAACCCATATATATGCAGAGAATGCTTTCAAAACATATGAGACAATGCAAGCTCTTTTTCCCCAAAACTGTCTGCACGATGTATCATAGTGTCCAATTTATTTACCTCACTTTTAAAAGCAAATAGCAAAATAACACTGCTTTATCTCATCCTTCTCATACCCTGACAACCCTGAAATTCAATAAATGAGGAATACATGGGAGAAAGTATTGCCAAAATACAAAATTTTCCCCCATTTCCCACATGTCATCATTAGCAGGCATTCACAAACAAGGCAATAAAAGTTTGCATTGAGTTTTAATTTTCCTGTAAAATAGAATCAGAATGTTCTGTATCAAAATGACTGGCATGTATACAACTGAACAATCATCCTAAGACCGCAATCAATTGACGAGGGGCACATAAGCAGATGCTTTACATCTCTACACCCAAGTAAACCCAAGTAAGTAAGTAAGAAAGTAATATATTGTAAGCTATCAACTGTAGCTATCTACGAGTATAAAATTGTACATATAGGTACAGCTGTAAAGCATTTTGCTTTTTACTTCATTTTCAAATCAAACTAGTGACTGAAGAAAGGCTATAAGACACATATGCATGGAAAACTGATTGGTGTTCATTGTTTGTTTGTTTTCTTTCAAACAGATTTGAAGTGCTGTAAATACACATGTACCTGATAGTGTTACTCTCATATAGCTGTTTTAGGAAGTGTTCTTCATCTTTCTCCTAGCAACCCGTCTTAAAATAGCTAACACCATTTCCTACATCTTGGCACACACAACCTTTGCTCATCCTTCCTCCCTTCATATTATGACACTGTGGTCAGTCAAAGGCTGGCAACCAAGGAAAGGAATCTGTGCTTTTATCAACTGTAAATACGCTGTGGTAGCACAATTTCAGGAAAGATCAAATTTTGCCAACTGTGTGATGTGATATGATCAGGTGCATAGAAAAACAACAACAACAACAACCACTTCCAGCATACAAAAGTTTTGAAATTTCAGCTCTTTCAGATACCATTATGAAAGTGACCTATGAACAAATATCATTATGATAATAAACCTTTCACTAAATGTTTTATTCTGCCACTAGTGTCTATCACTGGAAATATTGAGAATAGTCACAAAATCCCCATCATTCACATATCTTTTGTTTTTGAAAGCATTCAAAATTTGTCTTCATCACTTATATTTTCCTGGTTTTGTGTGAACACAACATCACAGACTCTGGCAGCATGTAATGACTACAGTGTATGTATATGTAGCTCACATTTTTTCATTTTTTTTTAAACTGGAAACATTGTTAAATTGGGCCTTTGATTAACATCGCTCTGAACTACCAAAAGGACTGTTGTCAATACTAAACATCAGTTACTGAGCAATTGAAAAACAAAAACAAAAAAAAAATCTGATCCTGTTGCATCTGCACTGGATGCCTTCGTCATTCTGTTGTATCACATTGCATTTTGCACTCATTGATCCTGGACACGCGTACCTTAACTAACATCCTTCCTGAGCAGTGTGTTATATGTAGAAAATAGCATGTAAAAGTTTGTCATTTATTTATACATCTACAATTGTATGATTAATCATGGATCGCCTAACTAAAACAATACCTGCACATGTGGTCCTGGGTAGATTGGCATGTCACACAATAACCCTCCATAACACAATGCATCATAAAGTGTTGTAATAGATCTACGGATGGGGAATCAGCAAATAATTATGTCCTATGTATAAAAGTGCACTATGCATCAGTAGGAAATTCTTCTCCTGCCTACTGTACATTGTACTCCACACCAGCACAAATCAACAGCATGCACAGACGGTGCTATAACCAGTGCACATGGTTCAATTAATTTATACTGTTTTGTCTGACCTTGACGGAGATTAATTGATCAAAATCTGCTAGCAGTATTCTTATCTGAAGCCAGCCCACAGGAAAGATCCAGCATTCATTCATGACATAAATGTGTTGTACACATGAATGAGAAAGTGTCTCTGTGATTTTGACTCTGTACGATATGTTCAGCTCAGTGTGCGATGCACACGTCAAATCCCAGGGCATAAAGTGAGGCAAAAGGGTTTCACCTTTTGTGAAATGCCCACTGGTTGCCATGGAGATGTGCATTCATCTAGAATAATTTCTGTTTGCCATATTCCCGATGGTTGCTGATCTCACAAGTACCATAGTACTCTTCATCTTGTGTAGATCAGTACTACATATTATAAGAAACCACTACATACAATACAAGCACACGGTTCATATGTAAAGGTACAGTGTATATGTACAATACAGGCATACTGTGGAGGTACATTTTGCTGTGGTTTATATTTGCTAGTTTAACTGATCTAACTGATATTTGCCAATAAGCAACTAACAAAAGCATTGTTTCCTGTAACGCAAAAGCAATATACCATCTCAAAGGTAGAAAATCACTAATTTTTCTCTAGAAAAGGGAATTACACTTATTCCTCATTCCATTGCCACGATTCTTGCTCATGAATTTAACCACTCACAAAACTGTCTTACAAGTCCCATTTCGCAAGATGTTATACTCACAAATACTACATGGCATTGGCTTTTTTAGCTATTCGAGTCACCAGTACGGGCAGAAAGGAAATCAGTGTATAATACATTCACATAGAATGTACATTGATTGTACCAGCATATCATAAGTGTCATCCTTTAACACTGTCTAGACTAACAGTGATACTGTTTGGTTTCATTTTTCAACAGGACACAGAGAGAAATGTACTTCAAATGTTTCCGCGTATATTTGTTTAGATGTAGCAATTGCTCTATGCTTCAGTCTGCAAGCAAATCACATACAAGATGTAATTCAGTTTTGCATCTTTATTTCATCATGACAAGCCCTGAAATTGCTTTTCGAAGGCAACCTTTGCAGGCCTCTACAAGTTATCATTGTAGTTTACATTAAAACACACTCTCAAAAAAAAAAAAAAACTTACACACACAATAAAAGAACAAGTTACAACTTCATTTACACTTGCTGCATGGAGTAACACACTATAGACAAGGAAAAGAAGGGAACTGCTGACCCTCAAAAGGAAGTAATGACAACTTTCGTTACCGGTATACAAGTCTTGTACAGGGAAGCACAACGATACTTTCTTTTCTTGTTATGAAATACAAAGATCCTCTAGACTCCTGACAGTATATGGTGGTAGTAATCAGATACTCAATGCATTTATTAGACAGTTGTTTTGTGGGTTTTTTTTTTTTTTTTTGGGGTGTGTGTGTGTGTGTGAGTCAGTGTTATGTTTGTCTCCCAGTGAAATGCTTGTCTACACATTGCTTTATGTGTAGATGTATGCCGAGAACAACTCCAGCTTTAGAACTATTTTGATCCTGCAGAAAACACTTCCTACTCCAAACTAACCCTGTGGGTGGGAAATAACAATACCTGGTAAACATGTAACCCTACAAACACACATGCACAATAGGCAAAGCTATGTCAAATGTACAATGGGGACATACCATCACATTGATTTGTCTGTGATAGACTAGGCAGGGTCTAAGACCCCGTTTACAGTGCGAGGCTCGGCCGCGGCCGAGCCCAGCCCCGCTTCAGTGTAAACGCGCAAAAGGCCAAATGCGAGGCCAAAATTGGCCTCGCATTTGGCCTCGCTCTGGAGGTGGTCTCGGCCGCGGCCGAGCCGCGGCCGAGCCCGGCCTCTTCTTGGTGTAAACGCAAACTGGGCCAAATGCGCGGCCAATTGCGCGGCCAATTTTAGTCTGGCTTCCAAACCCTCTGCCTGTATCTTTCGCTATTCAGGATATTAACCCCCTCAACGTCGAAAACTAGTATAGTTTAAGGTGGTTTTGTCCTGCAAAGGATTTTTTTCCTTCGGCAAAGGCCTTTGCCCGAACGGCGACTTCGTCGCCACGGAATTCATTTGGCAAAGGGTCTGAAAACCAGACAATACCAAATTGCGTTTGTTTACAGGCAGAGCGCCACTACGACAAAATGTTGAAAGGTTTGAATCAAAAGCGCGGCCGAGCCCAGCAGTGTAAACGGACAAAATTGAGGTCGGGCTCGGCCGCGGCCGAGCCGCGGCCGAGCCCGGCCCCGCACTGTAAACGGGGTCCAAGACCCCGTTTACAGTGCGAGGCTCGAGCCCTCCTTCATTTCAGTGTAAACGCGCAAAAGGCCAAATGCGAGGCCAAAATTGGCCACGCATTTGGCCACGCTCTGGAGGTGGTCTCGGCTGCGTGTAAACGCAAATAGAAACAAAAATATCGCACTACGATCCCAATAATTGTCGACCAAACTGCTCATGTTTTAAACCTACCGAAATGATGACCCTTGAGGTTAACTTGTGCTCATGCACTGATGTGATGCGTGTTTTAAACGATGGGATGAACATTTTTTAGATTATTTGCTCCAGCATTCAGACACTTGCCCAAGTGCAAATTACTGCACCACTTCGCAAATACTGTAAAGCAATAAATTTTCGTGAATTGCCACAGGAATTCAATGCATATTGTGAAGAATTTTCGTGTGCATCTTAAAGGGAAGATAAACCCCAAGAGCAATGTGGATTGAGTGAAAGCAGCAACATTAATAGAACACATCAGTGAAAGTTTGAAGAAAATCGGACAATCGATGCAAAAGTTATGAATTTTTAAAATTTTGGTGTTGGAACCGCTGGACGAGGAGACTACTAGAGGTTATGACGTATGAGTGGACAACAATACCAAGAAAATATAAAGAAAATTCTACAAAAATCAATTTTTCATGAAAATTACAAATTCCATCAACTTGATATTGACATATGTTAGGGGTAGCAATTATTCCCCCTGCTTTCTGAAAGAGGTTGGTCCATTGCTCTTTCATAATTCTAGAAAAGTGAATTTTTGTTGAATTTCCTTTATATTTTCTTTGTATTGTTGTCCACTCACACGTCATATCCTCTAGTAGTCTCCTCATCCAGCGGTTTCAACACCAAAACTTTAAAAATTCATAACTTTTGCATCGATTGTCCGATTTTCCTCAAACTTTCACTGATGTGTTCTACTAATGTTGCTGCTTTCACTCAATCCACATTGCTTTTTGGGTTTACCTTCCCTTTAAAGGGGATGGCTATTAACTGATCAGTGGGAATCAGTGGGAATGAAGGGGGATGATTGTTCCAATCCTTGTGGGATTTGAAGAGTACATTATACATATGATTGTGTGAAAATTATTTGCTTCAGATTGGTCTCATAATTCAAGTAATGTGCAGTTCAATGTTTCCAGGTTAGCATGACTGTACAGTGTCGGGGCGATCGTTAACAGCCCGACACTGTATAGTCACGCTAACCTGGAAACACTGAACTGTACATTACTTGATTATGAGACCAATCTGAAGCAAATAATTTTCACACAATAGTACTCTTAAATGAATCCCACAAGGATTGGAACAATCATCCCCCAGCATTCCCCACTGATTCCCACTGATCAGTTACTAGCCATCCCCTTTAACTTCCTAAATCATGCCTTTTGCAGAATTCATGAAATTAAAATGCACACTAAAATGTTTTGTTTTACGGTAATTGCAAGATTTCTACTTACTAAGATTTTTATATCTACACACTACTAAAAAAAAAAAAAAAAAAATCTTATGCTATGGATCGAGATTTGGGTCCCAATAATTCACGTCACTGTGAATGTCACAAATGGCAGGTTGCTATTACCTACTTCTTCATGTTACCAGTTGGGTGCGAGACGGGAAACAACAAAAAATACATCATATTTATCAAATTGTCAAAGTTATCAGGGAATTAAGAAACAGAAGAAAGAAAAAAAAAAGAAAAAGCCTAAGCACGGACAGTGGTTGCCGTCTGTGAATTGCATACTGTGGTATTGTTGACTCTCAGTGTGTGCGTGTGTGTTATTACATTAGCATCCACTACCATTCATATCACTGTAGTAGTAAACTGCATGCCTCGTGCATGTACTGATCACATGAGAAACAGTTGTGTGGTCACACTACAGACTGTACTTGTATATATGACGCCTCTCTTGAGTTCATGAACTCCTGATTCACAACTGTTGCTCGATATGTTCAGCTCTTCTACCCCAATCATCTCAGGCTGCATTTGTCAACTTTCCCATGTTTGTAACGAGTTTCAATACCCACTATCAAAATGCGTTTGAAAACGCCTTTTGGATCACATTTCGAGATGTTGCATAATATCAACTCTGTCGTGAGTCCACTGGGAGGCCCTGTCACTGTGCAGTTCTAAGGCGCAACTTGACCCAAGGAGCGGAGATGTGTAGTTGGCAGCAGTTGACATCAGAAGGTCTGAGCTACCCGTTTCAAAATGACTTTGCATTTATCGACTCTACAAAAACGACTTTCTGGCTCAAATGAGTTTGCGATCACACTTTTTACAACATTTCAGAAATGTACAGTCTTTTTGGCCCCATGATCAAAACAACTTTGCATTTATCAACTGACCAAAACTCCCTGAAAGTTGTTTGGAAAAGTAAGTTGATAAAGTCCACCCTAACACATTCAAATCCCAAAGGACACTTTTGAACACTTTTACCAATATAGTACTAGTAATAACAACTTACTTATCATTTGAGCCATATTTTGTCACATCCACATGAGTACAGTTATACACAGTGTGTCAGCTGCAGAATTCTCAAAAGCCTTTAAGATTTCCAGTTCATAAATCATCTGCTTTGAAGATTCAATTTAATGTTTTGTTTTCCAAGTGGGAAATTTGTGTCATTTTTTCTGGATTCTGAGCAGCTTTTATCACCAGTTCAATTTTATGTTTTATAAGGCAGTGCTGCCTACTTTAAAGACCTTTGAAAAGACGATAATTTCCCAGCAAAATTCCCCAAGGATCTGATGAGATATGATACACCAATAGAAACTAGAAAGTAGCAAGAGTGGAAACCAAAGGGCACAGTCACGGTACTTGAGTCTTTTGAAGGCATTAGATACATGGGGCTCAGGACCCCGTATAGCGTGGGGATTCATACGTGCCCTGGTTCATTGGCTGCCCACTGGGTACATCTGAAAACCGTGAATGGTGAATATGTGAATTGAAGCGCACGCTCATCAGTAACAGTTGACTCATTCGAGATTCTTTGGCTGTGTGAGTACTTTATACACAGAGATCAGTGAGAAATCTGTCCACTATTTGTTACAGGGATTCTTGAATAGTAGCAGAGCTGGGCCAGCCTAGCTTCCCACTCCACGGTATCCCAATGCCACAGGGTTTTTAAAATCAGCAACTTTGTGCACAGTACACTATAAGGCATGCGTAGGATACAGATCCTATAATAAGCCAGCACATGTGCGAATAACAACTGTGTATAGGCATAAGGTGTTTAATACCGCCACACGAAAGATTCATGCTACTGTTGCAGGAGTAAGACGCAGCCAACCTTATGTGTTCACGTATACAGATGTATATTGATGGACTATTGTCCCATCTGTTCTAATCCTTATTCTTCTTATTCAATTGTTTTTTTTTTGTTTTTTGTTTTTTTTTTTTTTTAGCAGTACACATTACAATGTATAAATGTAAACTTCTGGTATATACTAAGGTAAATATCCAATGACTTCAAGCATGACTGTACATGAAATACATGAAAAGTCATGGTTTACATCATGTGTACACATACACGTACCTAAATATTACACATGTGTATTTCCTATACATCTTCCTCTACTTATTTTTATTCTCTAATTATCTTTTTTTAGACAGCAAAATGTTGGTGAAAAAGTCCCGATGAATATCATAGAATCCACAAGCATAACCAGTACTAGGAAGGAAAAAAGCAACACCCTAAAAAAGAAACTGAACAACAACAACAATCACCTATTATCGTATCATCAAGAGTATTCCTTTTCACTTTGAAAGGCACATTTCTTACAATGCACTTCTTTTACTAGTGTTTAAAACACTCAAGTAAAAACCAGTCTACACAGTATACAGACTCACACAACCCGACCCTGAATCCCAGCTTTTGATAAAAAAAAAAGGCCTACTACGGAAGCCTGTTCTTCCTGGACTTTTGACAGGCTTTTGTTTTCACAGACTTTTGTTTTCACAGAATAGTGCCATGCATAAATGCAACTGCCATCTTGCTTGTCTGTTGATTGTTAGTATGGTAGCCTTAAAGGGAAAAAAAAAAACAATGGTCATTTTTTTTACAGGGGTATCAACATCTGCAAAAAAAAAAAAAAAAAAAAAAAAACTAACTAATGCAGAGTAATAGATATTTTAAAAAACAACATACAAATATTCAAATACAAAATAAAGTTTTCTTTGAGGTGAGGATCACATTCTGGTTGCTGCAACTTGTGATGTCACATGTGTAGAACAATATAGAGAAAATATAAAGAAAATTCAACATATTTTCACTTTTCTCGCATAATAAAAGAACATTTGACTTGCCTCTTTCAGAAGGTAGGGGAAACAATATCATTTAACATACGGCAGTGACAAGTGGAGGAAATGTGTATACATTTCAAAAAGTGTAATTTTGTGAAATCCTCTTTATTTTTTTCCTAATATATCGTTCTATACGTGTGACATCATACACTGTAGTAGTCTTCTCATCCAGCAGTGACTGCGCAGAAACTATACATGCAAAGAAACAAAGACAAGGGGAAATTTGTGCAAAAGGGGAAGAATAACCACAATTATGCATCTAGGCCTTGTGAACATCAGCTGGGCTGAGGATGGCAGTCACCTAACTACGTGGACCATGTGTGTGACTGCACTTCCACCGGCACGATGATGCTCATATGAATGCGTTTATTTCTGTCAAGTATTATCGATTTTCACGCCTCAACCACAAAGGGTGCAGGGGGCGATACTTTTCTTGGATTTTCCGTCCGTCCGTCCTTCCTTTCCTGCATGATTCTACTGCTGCTCATTGTTACATCACTGTACATCATATCAGGAGCTTGTTGTGGCTCCTTGATCATAAAAGCAAAGAGAAAGCACACCTCTTCACACAAGAATACAAGAAATCACTATCCAGGCTTTTGAGGTAGAAAAGAGTGAAGATTTCACTTTTGTATTTGTAACCTCACAGTCAATACAGTTCAGGTTTTTTGTTTTGTTTTGTTTTGTTTTGTTTTTTTAATTCCCTGCTGACGTCACTGTTTCCCCAAATATCTATGGTTTACCTACTTTTAGCCAAGACATCACTGATCTGTTGATCAACTGTTCATTTCATTTTATATGTTTTTCCTGTTTTAAATGAATTTTCCATCAAGTACACGTAGGTCTATCCTGTGCAATGCTAGAGTGAGTAATCCACATAAACCCATCTTAAAATGACATTTGTAGCATCCTTTTTCCCTTTCATCCAAGTGACTAGCCTCTTACATTCTTGAAATACCACAGATTACTGAAATACTCTGCATCCATAATACTGCAGAAGAAATATTCTACACAACGTAGACATTGCACTTACATGTAACTTCTGACTCCCCACCCTACGTTGCACCCTATACACACACAAAATTTTGACCGAGAATGCAAGCGGTGAACAATATTGCACTTTATTGCGCAAGAAAAACAGAGGGGCTGTGCAAATACGCCAGGGGGTCGCACTTTGGTCACTGGTCCATATGTGTTCTGCATTAATACTGAGACCGGTGAATATCCTTTGTTAGGTGCCTCCCTACACTTTAGTTCCCGTGATAGATTCAGCCACGTGGAAATAATGACAAGATCACAAGACACTGTTGTTTGCTGTATAATTATGCAGATATGCATTCAGGCCACGATTTTCTCCTCATACCCTAGAGACGAAATCTTTCATCTTTTGCCCTTTGAAAGTCACCATACAGCTTGATCAACAATAATGAATGAATAAATGAATAAAGCAAAATAAAATGAAATTAAAATTGCCAGTCTGACAAAGGCAGAGCAGATGGAAACAGATGGTCATACATGATACTGTACGAGCTGAAATTTTCGTGGTGGTTTTATTTTCGCGAATTTCGCGAATCGCCGTTGAACCGCGAAAATAACAACATGCGAAAATAACAATGCGCAAATAAATAAAGTTCAGTTACACCCTCGCAACCGCGAAATTAACAACACGCGAAAATGTCCTCCAAGTAGCAATTCGTGAAAATATCTGTACGCGAAAATTTCAACTCGTACAGTATAGCGTATTGTAATAAAAGAAAACTTTGGGTCTCAGAGGGTTAGAAACTGACACGCAGATTCCACCATGAAACACACACTTCACCCTCATACAATGTACATTTAACTCTGCAGTATGTCACAAACTCACAGACACAGCATGTGCATGAACATGGGCCTCCACATGGCCATTACAACTGGTCATTGAAGTGATAAAATTTAATGAAACATAAATGTATTTGTATCAAGTAGCACAATTGGCACTGCACATCCTCCAAATTTACTGTACACACCAAATATTTTGCACATCTTTTATTTTCGTAAATTTCGCGAGTCAGGTGCTATTCGCGAATCAAAGACATGCAAAAATATTGACTCTGATCCCGATATCAATATGTCACGCACTTCTTCATTTCTCCATTCAGTATTGTGAGCCACAATTGCGAATTTAACCACTCACGAAATCGTGAGGAAGTCCCGATTCACGAAAAAATGTAGACTTGCGAAATATATGGCGTATACAGTACTTCACAGTGCATATTTATTAAATTCTTGGGTGTCAAGACCTTCAGATGATTGTGATGAGCATGACCCATTTTTTGAAATTTGCGGGTGCAAGATTAAAAAAACAATCTGATTAAATTATGAATTTATCTAGATAAAGAAAAATATTGTAGCCTGTAAATTTGTATGATGTCATCATAGTCATACCACCCATGCATATCTTGCGCAATGTGACTTCCGTTTTACAAGCACACAACCAAGGCTAAAAGTCTCAACAGCAGGGTTTGCAGATACTCCCCTCTCCCAGCACACACACACACACACACACACACACACAATACACACACACACACTCAAATATAGACCAGCAGGAAGCTATCATCACCTGTCATGCATGTGAATGAACACTGCTCAAGCATGGGTGATGACGTCATTGTCAAAGGGAATGTAAATACTGGGGGGGGGGGGGAGGGAGGCAAGGTAATGCTCTGCTGTGGACAAGAGCCAGTTGTAGTACTACTGCATACTAATGTCATCACTTGCGAGTGCTGATGGCTAAATCTTTGTGGCTAACTAGAGCAAGAGCCACAGCACTTTGCTACATTTTCTCCCCCTCCTCTCTTTTCTTCCTTTTTTTTTACTAACAAACAAACAAATTTAGGCTAGCAGGTAACAATGACATGCATGACCGATGCAGATTGTGCAAGTTTGGCCCAAAATAGCCTGGCTAAAGGTCACAATTCTGCCCCATTCAACGGCTGAGCTCCAGGTGAGGTAAAGAGGCATTCTTTGCATATTGCATCATCACAAATGCATGACTTGTGAATCACCCCCTTCTTCCAAAACACACTCATTTCTAAGACCTGAATGATGTCATCAGGAGAATACATCTTATGCCATCATGTCAAAGTAAGCAAAAAGGGAATTCCCACATGATTAAAGGCTTTGATTACAGTCAACTTCTTTGATTGTATGCTGGTACTCTTTTGATGCATGGGCCTTCAAGATGACACTTTAAAGGAGACAGCCAGGCTAAGAAGACCTTTGCTTATCAATCTATTTTTGCTTTAAATACACATGTATGCCAATGATATCTACACAGTAGAGCAAAGCTATGATTTCTGCGAAGAGAAGACCAAGACATAATTACTAGCATTTATGGAATATACACAACTTGCAATTTTAATAGTGATTAACATATATGTTTTTAATTAAATTTCTTCTGAATTACCAGGTCCACTGCATCAGTCAAAAGATGTCTGCAGTGGTTGCAACAGAAAGCATGCAGGCCGAGCCAGTAATACTGCATCACTGTATGTTACATCAACTACATCAAATGGTGTCATGTAATGCTACAAAGCATCACGCCTGCACAAGATTGCACAAATGATGCCTTTTTTTCTTTTTTATTTTGAGTTGGTAGAAATATTTAAGAGGAAAATAGCTTTATAGCATGCAGCGGGTACTGCTTTGTTATTTAAATTCATGAAATTCTTCCGTCGAGATGTTTTCATTGCAACTGATTGACAAATTGCCCTACAACGACGTAAATAAGCACTGAATTGATCAGTGTTTTAGTAGTAGCCATGATAAAAAATCATGGGCGTACATACTCGAGCAGGATTCGAACCTACGATCTCCTGATGACCGGACAGGCGTCATCTCCACTAGACCACCGAGCTTTCGCCCGACAGCGAAAGTGTTGGTTCTAATCCTTATAGCATGCAGCGGGTACTGCTTTGTTATTTAAATTCATGAAATTCTTCCGTCGAGATGTTTTCATTGCAACTGATTGACAAATTGCCCTACATCGACGTAAATAAGCACTGAATTGATCAGTGTTTTAGTAGTAGCCATGATAAAAAATCATGGGCGTACATACTCGAGCAGGATTCGAACCTACGATCTCCTGATGACCGGACAGGCTCGGTGGTCTAGTGGAGATGACGCCTGTCCGGTCATCAGGAGATCGTAGGTTCGAATCCTGCTCGAGTATGTACGCCCATGATTTTTTATCATGGCTACTACTAAAACACTGATCAATTCAGTGCTTATTTACGTCGATGTAGGGCAATTTGTCAATCAGTTGCAATGAAAACATCTCGACGGAAGAATTTCATGAATTTAAATAACAAAGCAGTACCCGCTGCATGCTATAAGGATTAGAACCAACACTTGCTGTCGGGCGAAAGCTCGGTGGTCTAGTGGAGATGACGCCTGTCCGGTCATCAGGAGATCGTAGGTTCGAATCCTGCTCGAGTATGTACGCCCATGATTTTTTATCATGGCTACTACTAAAACACTGATCAATTCAGTGCTTATTTACGTCGATGTAGGGCAATTTGTCAATCAGTTGCAAAGGAAAATAGCTTTGATAATCTTATACTTTGTGTAGGTGATGCATAGACCCTGTCATACTGGAGAAGTCCTTGCTTGGCAATACATTGTACCTTTAATTCGTCACCGTTCAGTTTCTCAGAAGTGGGCCCCTATCAATACCCCTCACTACAACAGCCCAGGTGTTTACTGTTTTATTCCCCAGATGACGCACGTGCGGCACATTGCTGGTAGAAAGCTTGAGGTACCATGCACATGATCATACAATTTCACAACAAGCAAACAATCATGCACTCTAAATAGCAGTCACTCCGCAATATGCCGTTGATCAAAAGTAAAATGAAAAGAGTGTGGGCGGCACAAGTCTGCACACTCAAGTAAATAAATGCCATCTTTCTTCAAATCGATGTACACGTTTGTACAACTGAACCTGCCACTCTGATTCTGATGAATTCCTCGTGACAAAATGACGAACCTTGTGTCACCTCATTCCCTGCATGTCTCACGTTAAACCTCTTTACCACAACACTTTCCTCTCGGTCTCGCTGGCATGCCTTGCTCAATGAATTGCATCTCGCATTCATCGATACATGAATTGCATGAAGAATTACGCACGTGTCTCCCTCTTAATACAGACGATAGGCTTGCTCATGGAAATACCAGTTTTCCAAATACAGACTGTAGTGTGCCACTGACGAAAGCTGACTCTTAAAAACACACTTTCTTCTCAACAATCGACGGATAACAAAAATGCATACAAATTTAGTACATCATACAACATGTAGCTACAGTCAACCTTCAAGTTGACCTCACAATCACAAGTCAAATATTCGTCTAAGTGGAAGGTCTTTTGAAGTCCTCTTCTCTTGATATTGATTTTAATCCCTCATAAGTCAAATTTTCTCTAAGTTGAAGCAATTTCTTCAGTCCAAATAGATTCGATTTTTAGGCAAGGATGACTGTAAAAAAGCTACATTAGAGGCCAAAATGGAAGTGTACAAATGCAAAGAGAACAAATACCCTCTCACATGGTTCAAAGAGCAAGTCAAACTATGCACAATACATTAAGAGCACATGCATGTCCGGTGCATCTTTGGCTTCCTTAGAGACGTCCGTGAAATTCTTGCCATGTCATCACTAGAACAGGCGTCACAGTCTGCCGACTCCACCATACACTTTGAGAACATTTACTGACATTCATCAATGTCCCCACAGAGTGTCAAGGGGTCCCCACTTTGTGCTCTCTACCATGAATAGACCTTTTCTTGCAATACGAGAACTAATTCAACCATGACAAAAGGTAGTAAAAAAGCAATGCACATAACCGATTAGACGCTGACAGTACTCCAAGCCCAATTTCAAAGGCCAGAAAAAAAAATGAAGGCAAACTGTCATAGATGCAATTTACCGAAGCGCTTTTTTTTTTAATAATAATAATAAATACTTTTTTCTAATTCCCAGATTATTCTGTGACCACCATTATAACTTCAATTCACATTAGTAATCCCGCATCGCACCAGATGTCATACAATAACAATGTATATATCTCAGGCTAGTCACCATGGTTACAGTGTAGCACCACCCAAGCAGTTTGTCATCGGCATGATTCATCATTCATCTGAGATCTGTATGCACACAGGTAATTTGCTTTCATATGCCACAAGAGCATTATTTTCGGCAGGTCATGGATTTCTATTCTCCCTTTCTTTTCATTAAATTTTGCTTCTGAGAAATGAAGAGCTGTCTTGTTCAGAATCTTTGACTTGACAGCTGGGATATACTGGGTAATAATCTTCGAAATATGATGAAAAAAAAAAGCAAATATGTTTCTTTGTTTTATGAACTAATAAAAAACAAAAGCAATATATACAATATTCACTTTTCCCTGATATATGGTAACTGCATTCAGATAGTCTTTTTCTACAGGGAAAAAAGTGGGAAATGGTTATGACCATTCATACACATTTGTAATCTCATCTGTGCATCTTTTCTCTTTGAACACATACACAAAAAATACATGTGTTTGATGTGAAGAGGTTACCTTTCAAATGGTCAAAGTCAGTAGAATTTATTGTGTATTAGGTGGTGACCAAATTTAGAATTATGTGATGTATTGCACTAAAAATGTATAGTATAAAGGAAACAGTACTACAACAAGGAAATATATGTGTGGTAAACTTGTTCAGGAAACACGGTTACACTGGCAGTGCTTTACTTTGTTTGTGTTTTAAGTACCAGTACTTTTATAGTGTTGAATGCATGTGTGTGTGTGTGTGTGTGTGTGTGTGTGTGTGTGTGTGTGTGTTGTAAGAGGAGTTCGTAGGGAGAAACAAGAGCCTTGTATCATGTTCCTGCCGACTTCCACATCCTGATGCAATCGCCAATCAGCAGGAAACAGGGTTTTCTACATTGCTTTCTCATCATTGTAGCATTCTCTGAAATATACCATTACCTCAACTACATTGTAGTATGAACAATAAAAGATTTGGGCTACATTGTAGATACACAAAGGCTATTTCAAGGAAAAGTCCTGCCAGTACTCAAGTGTAATGTATAATACCTCAGCACATGAAAAATGACATCTGAGTCTTTTCCTAACATCAGTCTGATGTTGTATGAATCATTACACGTTACGACATTATATGTCAGCCCACCCATGGCTGCACCCTGTGAATCACAGAGAAAGAGATTTTCACATACCAAATGTACATTGTACCAAGCAGCATTTTAGATGTGATGTTTTGAACCAAGAGAACAATACTGTGTAACACTGCTGTCTGTACCTTATGATCCAACATCAAGTAAATGTGAAAAACTGCTCAAAATACTGATGTGTTTTCCTACCACGTAAAAACTTGTTTCCACAACAGGGAAATCAAAAAAATAAAAATAAATGGATAAAGAATGACCATTTCAACATCCAAAAACAAGTTAGCCTGATAACACATGAGGGTGAAAAAGTTCAAAAATCAGTGATACACAAAGTGACCTTCGGGCCTTCCATGAACAATGACACTGTATGAAATGGAATGTCATTCATGAACACAATCAATATGGCAGGGTACACGCCCTCTCACACTGCTTTAAGATGATCGCATTTCAACTGTACAGGTGCTTTTTAATAACCTCTGTTCTGATGAAGGGAGCCTCCAATGCCAGGATGATTAAACTGGTGGATATTGGATGAGATAATAAAAAGCTCAACAACCTATTTGAAGTATTATGACATGGAAGCATGCAGCAGACTGAGATTTACATTATATACAAATGTATGTAGACAATCTTTTCTTTTACAAATTGCATGGCCACATCTACTGTGATCATATTTTCTGAGGGGGAAAAAATCCACATGATAACATTATTGGTTTTCTTTGCAAGCTAATAATGCACAAACTTTTACCATGATTTGAAATAAAATATGAGCAATTATCATTCTCATCAAGAAGCATTGTGCATTAGCACTACAGTGTACATGTTCATAAAAGTGAATGTATATAAAATCAAATTTTGATTATTAATTCCGTCCATATGATAGAAGCAGGATGAACATTCTATCATGATGATCACAGATTTCACTGCTCGAAAATTACTGTAATACAAAACAATCCCTTTTTTAAAGCAAAGCAAGTCTGTGAGGTATCTACTCTTGGCGTCTTGAGATGCTACTTTTGAACAAAATTTTTTCTCAAGAAGTCTCAAAATTCTTACAACCTTTCTCCCCCTTCTCCCCCCCCCCCCCCCCCACCCTCCCCCAGCTGCCAAATCCTTCTGGCTGTGTGTTCTCACCAATTATCATTTGTCTGGATAATGATTTGATACTTTGCTCAAGCTATAAAAAAAAAAGAGGGGGGGGGGGGTGTTGGAAAGAACCAGAGGTTTAGATCTTCATCTAAATTCACCTCCTAATTGCCAGAGTTAATCTTCATTACCTCATTACTGTTTGCAATTTTCACAGCTGATCTTCGAGGGTACAATTACAGAAATTGAAAAAGGAAAACAAAAATAAGAGGTGGCACTTCTTTCTCCAAGACTGATGCACTTTGACAGTCTAGCAAGGCATTTTGTTATTTTTTGATTTTTCAACAAGGTTCTTCAAGATGCTAATATTGTAGTGGATTCAGTGTTAGATGACTCAAAAAAACCCTCAAAAAATGAATAAATAATTACTGTAAGTACAGTTGCAAAATATAGCACCCAAAAGGATACAATTCTGAAGCTATTCATACAACACATTATACATGTGTATGTATGATCTATAATTATGCATGATCTACGTATTTTGTACTGGGTTCTCGTGAAAACCTTTTACTACATGTATTTTCATCACACATGCAGGAAATGCGTTACTGTATCATACATAAAGATTACAGCAATGCATAATGACATGATATGTTGATCGGATGCCATTAAAAAAGAAAAGAGAGAAAAAACAAGTGCCACAGTGAAAACCAGATCGTACGGTTTTACAGTCAGCCAACATTAAAAAATCTGCAGGTACCACAGCATAAGACCACTATAAAACAATGTATACACCCTGCCCATACCCCCAAATATAGTGTCAAGCATAAACTTTTAGCTGCCATTAAATGTCCGATCCGTGCTAACATCCTGTAATCAATGCGAGGACAGCTCTGTGACGTCACAATCACAATTACGACTGTACTGGGAAAACCACAAACAGAAGAGATCTCAACAGGACAGCATCCGCATGATTACATTGTACATTGTGTAACATAATATTATGCTATCTCTCCCTATAAAAGTCAGACAGAACTTCCAAAGTCACACATGCAAAACACACAACGCACACACACACACACACACACACACATGCCAACTTGGCACAATCGATGCTTTCAGTTGCACGGAAATGCAAGCTGATTAAAGCAGTTTACAATTCATACTGAATTTACTGTATGTCAGGAGAAAACAGACAAAGTTATACTATGTGTACATGTACATACACACACACTGGTACATCACACACACATATACTGTAAATACACCTACAAAGAATGTAGTGTACATTAAAACTAAACATGATGTGTACACACACATGAATATTTAATATCAAACAACATATACTGCACATTTCAAATATTGGTTTGATTGTGTGCGTGTGAGCGTGTGTGTTCTTTCGGACAGAATGACTGCATACTTTTAGCAACCATATTTACACACCTGTATATAATATCCCAATAATTTTCTCATCTGCAGATTAGAATGTTTGAATTGAAATATGGGATGTCTTCAGTTTTAGCACCTTTTTTATTCTGTTGCCCAAGTCTACAATCAACTCTCAATTATACTAGGTTTTATTAATACATGTACATTTAAACTTGACACCCTATCAAAATGATAATGCCACTGCACACTATGTTTTACTTGCGCTAAATATATTAACTGTTATGAACTCAACTGAGCTGATATTGGAAAGACAATGGTTAGTGGGTACCATGCAGTCTTCAAAAAGCCAAACACTCATAATCACGACAGCGCAGGCAGTGCCATCAGTAATGAGGCATAAATAGGTTTCCGAGCATAATTGATTAATATTTCTGGCCTCGCCAGGCCTCCATTATATCCATCGACGATTACACTTCCCTTTGAAGTCATTCACATTGCATCATGCATTAGAGACATTTGACTCATTGTTTTGTTTTTACTATCACGGAAAAGGTGACCTGAATACGGCCAATGGGGACAAATGCTACAAACTTATATACAGTACCAGTACTGCTGCATTGGACACAGTGTCCTATTCAATAGAGGCAATGTATTTAGTTTCTCTACACAGCACTAACTGAAAAAAAAAGGGGGTTAGCAAAAAAAATATTAGTCAATCCAAGGAAGTAATTGTTGTAAAGGATATCATTAGAGTTAGCGTGTCAAGCCACACTGTACAAAGGTGTTTTTTTTTTTAATTCAATTTTTGCAACAAAAGTAAACAAGATCTTGATTTTGCACGATCAGAAGAAGAATGGAAGGAGCTCACATGACCTTGCAGTGAGATAATGCAGCTCAAGATGATGAAATGAAATGCATGTACATATTTTATAAGGACCAGTCAATATTTGGACAAAACATCACTGAATTCTGCCTCTGATTATGGCATTCAATGTAAACAAGGTGGAGATGGCTTCACTGAATCCGTTTCCTATTATATGTGTACCTAAAATGTACAGGCCCTAGATATGGTTGAAAGTTTCTGAATACGCACTCTTAACTACACTGCATGTGGTCAGAGACCCCACTTTGTACCCATCTAGCCGAGTAACAAAGTTAAGAGGTGAAGTATTCTGCCATATTCAAAGGAAGCATTTCTTCAAATCCTCTTCAATCAACAGCTCAAGGCATCCCATTAGCTGGAATCCCTCCATGCGGAGATAAATGCTCATGACGATTTTTAACGGGAAAAGATTCTCATTTGCGCCAGGAAATGAAAACGGTCTGATTCGATGACCTCTACGATCTAAGATTTCGCATCCACTGTAGTCCAAATAACAGTCAGTAGGAGGAAGGGGAAACAGGTGGTGGAGAAAAGCATCCCCAGGGACATCTCGCTATTAAAGGGACAGCTCAACACCTTGATGTTGGCCACCTTCAAAACGAGATGGAGGTTGACTCTCAAATGGGAGCAGGTGATTCTCCAGTCTCCGAGCTGTTCATACAACCTCCCAATTTCCTCATTAAAAAGCAAAATGGAAAAAAAAAGAACCAAAATAATCTGTCTCGTTCTGGCTGACGACATCAAAATGGCCAACAGCCAACTGTGAGAAAGGTGTTTATCAAATTATCGCAAACAAGACGTTTGGTTGTTTTTGGATTTTTGTTTTTCACAGATACTATACAGAACATCAGTCCTAAGTTGCATTTTTATCAATGCAGGGTGTTACATTTTTATAATTTCCCATTTGCCCAACTAGATGTTTTGACAAGGGCTCTCCATGCCTCTAACAGGCAAGTGCATTATTTATTTTACTTGCCTAATGGTACTTTTTAGTTGCCTTGGGCAAACATGCAGGCGGGTATATAGCTCGCTCCAAATATGCTACAAACACGTCGACTGGGAGATATCAAAAACAAAAACAAAAACAAAAAAGTGATTTCATTTTCTCATTTTGATACACACATGAATCAGTCCTATATCTGGTACATGGACACAGTAAATGATGAAAACAGGGAAGACAGGACTCAAAAAAAAAAAAAAAAAAAAAGGAAAGAAGAATTATGCATGGAAGGTAATATCTGCAGACACTATTTGACAACTCTTCAAAGCACAGGACACATACACCTGATTTATCACACCCTAAACAGAGTACCGAGATGGGATGGGGATATATTTCACCCATGAATAATGTGCACCAGCCATTCTGTCACCACACAAGTGTGGAAACCACTTGCACAGATTTGAATAACCCAGACTACACACAGTTTTTTTCCTGCATGTACCTTTGTTTCCAAGCTGAGGATTGCTTCACCAAAATCACAAATTATTCATCAAAGTAAATGAGGTTTAATATGGAAAGTATAGCATTAAGATGTCTAGGGGCATTAAATCGAACATGATTGTATTATGGGTTTCACATGAAAAAGAAAAATGACTTAAAATGTACTGTATACTGTTAGCCAAAATGTAAAGTACGGATAAGGGGAAAAAAACAACACACACACACACACACAAACTGAGCATCAGCCATGTGTGCCACAACATTCATCATCAGATATTTGATATCACCATAAGTCCAGGAATAGAAATATAATCAACCAGCACAAATATGCTATGAATATTCACAAAACCTATGGACATTGTGAGTGAGTGAGTGAGTGAATGTATTTCACTGTAACTCTGTTGTATCTTGTGACTTCAGCCTTTCCTATACTTATTAAAATTCATACTTTCACTCATCATCTGTTGCATTACCGAAATGACCGGTTTATTAATTTTCGTTGAGTTTATTCAGGCACAACACTCTCTACATTTTGGAAAAACCTCTTACCGGCTTTCTTTAGATGAAAATAATTCATTAGGGGGAGAAAAAAAAAACAACAACCCAAATATGCGCTTGCTATGGTACACATAATTTGCAGTTACCATGGAGATGACATAAAGTATGATATTGATGACAGACAATCTGAATAAAACATATATGACGGTGCCAAAGCCACTTTGTGTTATCCTTGAGCTACGCAGGTCCCGTAACCAATTTGATTTGCAATGCTCCGTGTGATGCCAAAGGGGATGACTCACTGACGTCCAAATTGTCCTAACTTCTCTGGTGTATCTGCCCAATTTTCACAAAGTTTTCACTGATCTGTGGTTGAAATTCAGCACAAATATCCGTCCAGGGTAAACTCGCCTTCATGGAAGAAATCTGGACTGGTGAAGTGCCTTCAATCCTACACAAAGAGGGGGGGGGGGGACCAGTTTGTCTTGTATATCTGCTCACATGAAATTGTGATCTATTGTAAAAATTGGAAACTTTCACAAAATCAATGTTTTGTCTTAGTGTTTTGTTGTTTGTCTTTTATTCTTTTTTCGCTAGGCCACTTTCAGGGATCTTCAGTTGTTTTTACTTTCATGGAAGAGAACATATATTTGCATAATAGTTTACATCCTCTTCCACCCCCAATAAAAATATTAAATAAATCAATAATTATCTTTTCATTTTTACTCCAGTACAGGAATGTGAAAAAAAAAATCTCTGAAAAGAGAAATATTTAAAAAAAAAAAAAAGCAGCTGAATTGGTGAAGAGGAAACTTACCATTCCATGACCACTAGTAGACACCTCTGACCATTGTACATGTTCTCATATACATCCCTGATGTGTACAATGTACATGGGGAAACCAGTAGCTAGCGATGATGCACGAAAATGCAGCTCTACTTCTCTCCTTGCTTTGCTGTTATCTGCTAGCACCTGTTGGCAAAAAAAGGAAGATAAAAAAAAATAAGAATATGAGTTCACATCAAAACACTTCTAAAAAAAGCAACTCCTTTTCAATGCATGTTATCATTTGATGACCAGAAAGGTATACCTGTAGACATGAAAAGTGATAAGTTGTATGAAAATCCTTCACATTTCTATATTTAAAGAGATGGCATAGTTTTGGTTAAGACCTGAATTTGGGTTTCTAACTTTTTCGGTGAAATAATGACAAACCTCTTATGAAATATGGAAGGGCATGCAATTCCATGAGGAATTCAACATTTTTTAAATGAAAACTGATTTTGAGATGGCTGAGATACATCCAAATCAAAGAATCCTAATAAAAGGTGGGACCCACCTTTTACTAGTAATCACTGTGTTTTGCTTTGTTGTTGTTGTTGGGGTTTTATATATATATATATATATATACACATATATATATATATATATATATATATATATATATATATATATATATATATATATCTCAGCCATTTCAAAACCAATTTTCATCAAATAAACTTTGAATTCCTCTTAGAATGCTACGCTCCGTAACATTTCATAAGTGGTTTTTTAGTATCTCACAAAAAGTAAAAGCTCAATCCTCATCTCCACATATACTATACCATCCCTTTAAGTGCAATGTTTCAAAACAGATATCAACTTGATTGATGTGTGTCACGACTGTTTTGTGAATTGTTAATGTAGAGGGCCAGAGTAGTGTAGTGCAGTATGTCCTCAACCAAACAAGCTATTCAAAAGAGGCAGTGGCCACATCCTGGTAGCATAAACCAAGGGCGTGGCAGATTCAACACCTTTGTGTAAACAGTTCAAATGAGAGAAAGAGCAAAGCGGGCAAAAAAGGAGGCTTTTCCATTTGGGTTTGATTCAACAACAACAAAAACAACAAAAAGGCATGGGGGTGGAGTTGGGAAGACTGAGTAGAAAATGACTGTGTGAGAAGGAATCAAGAGCATTTTTAACTACCAGTAAGTATGTTTCATAGGTTTTATAAACCCTTTGTGGGTTTTGATAGCTGATTGGCACAGAAAGTCTCATAGCATTGTACATAGTGTCCTTTGTCCTTAGTACATGTACATGTAGAAAAAGGGTATTAAAATCAGCTTCATTACCCCAAAACAAATACTGCAGTTTCAAATCTTGAGGAGCGAATCACAAAGCATCACACGTATAGATGCACATGATGCCTTTATGTGTCCAGACACTTAGGACCCCGTTTACAGTGCGGGGCTGGGCCGAGCCGCGGCCGAGCCGCGGCAGAGCCCCCGCAATTTTGTCCGTTTACACTGCCAGGCTCGGCCGCGCTTTTAATTCAAACCTTTCAATATTTTGTCACAGTGGCGCTCTGCTTGTAAACAAACGCAATTTGGTATAGCCTGGTTTTCAGACCCTTTGCCAACTGCCTTTGCCGAAGGAAAAATCCTTTGCATTACAAAACCACCTTAAACTATACTAGTTTTCGACGTTGAGGGGGTTAATATCGTGAATAGCGAAATAGTGTGGGCAGAGGGTCTGGAAGCCAGACTAAAATTGGCCGCACATTTGGCCCAGTTTGCGTTTACACCAAGAAGAGGCCGGGCTCGGCAGCGGCGCAGCCGCGGCCGAGACCACCTCCAGAGCATGGCCAAATGCACGGCCATTTTTGGCCTCGCATTTGGCCTTTTGCGCGTTTACACTGAAATGAAGGAGGGCTCGGCCGCGGCTCAGCCGAGCCGCGGCCGAGCCTCGCACTGTAAACGGGGTCTTAGTTTGTTTTGTCTTGAAGTTGAAAGCTTTTTCATCAGCATTCATTAATCCATCCAAACTTTACCTATAATACTCCAAGTTGTAAAATTTAGCAGGCCCACTCAGGTGTAGCAATGTGCCTCAGACCATCAGGAAGGCCATGGTGACTCAATAGGGATTAAGGGGATCAGGTAATCTCATTCATTGACAATTAGTTTCCAGACTGTGCCAACTAGCAAAGAATGCACTCCAGCCTGCACACCAATTTGGTGAACAAAGCTCCAATTGACAATCAAAGTCCAGATAGGATAAAAGCAAAACCCAAGATGTCTATGAACATCTACAGAGGGAGTGGACAGGACTTCATGTACATTGTACACTGCCCTTTGCACAAATACCAGTACCACCACCATAGGAAGTCCCGTTTCCTCAGTGAACACTATGGCATGTCTTAAAAAAACTTTGCAGTCAATACAGACCTGGGGATGTGTTAGCAAATACTGTACACATAGCAAAGAATATGGGCCCTTCAAGGCGCATAATCTTGCTGATGAATGCCTTCCAAAACTGAAACTATTCATGATTCACACCAGTAGAGGAAGATAATATATTCAGTACCTGAGAAATGCCACAGTTTACATGTATACTCGCTTGGGAGAATTTTTTCTCATCTGTACACTAAACCATGTATTTATTTCATGGGTGGGGGGTGGTTGATTTCACATGCAGTTATAAGAAACTTGTTCAAGTTCCCAGGTCAAATATGTATCACTTTGCTGAATTTATCAGAACACTGGACCAGCAATATGTGGTCAATCAAATCACCAATATGCATATTCTGTGTTGAGCAGAAGTGGCATCCCATTATCTGAAAAAAAAAAAAAAAAAAAAAAAAATCTTCAATCTAAATTCCCTGCCAAATTTTGGGTCAATGTGTGACATTTCAATAATAGAGATATTTTCAGAACCAGAACACTGGTGGCAAAAAAAAAAGAAGAAAAAAATCCACAGCATTTCTCACATTTCAGAACTTTGATGGAAATTGTACAGGGTGTAGCATAACACTTTGGGGGGAAAGAAAAATTCTACGAAGAATTGTGCTTACAGAAACTAAACCACGCCATTCCCCGACTATGCCTACTGATGTGATTCCAGGAACAACAAAAGAACTTTTTTTTTTTTTTTAAATAAAGATCTTTCTCACATTCCAACTTTTTGGAGAAATTTCTTAGCAGCTATTCAAAACCATACCTTCTGTAAATAAAACACATCTGTAAATGTGCACTTGTGTGTGTTTTTTTTTTTTTTTTGATATTCTTTTTATTCTTTGTTCAGTAGCAACAAAAGTGACACTGGCAGTCATTCTATGTTTTTAGCTTGTTATCTTTTGCAAATACGATATGTAAAACTTATGTTGACTCTCCAAACCATGGCACAAGCAAGCATCTACACGTAATAGAGGGAATAGTTACTTGTATCTAATATCTAAATCCAACAAATGTTTAGGGATTGTGGACATCCCATCACAACCAAGGACATTTCATACCTATATGTTGGCACACTACATAGCAAAAGTATGATAGCACTCATACCTGTTCTATAAAAAAAATAAAATAAAAATAAAAAAAAAATCAGAAGAGGTTTTCCACTAATGTAAACATTGCATCATGGTCTTATTAAAAAGCCCTTAATTTCAAACCATCCAAACAAAACTGTTGTAATGCTATGTATCACAAACCATTCCAACCTGCTTTTATCTTAATTAGCTACCTTGAATGTTTTGAAATATTCTTTCATGTGTATTAAATGGAAAGAAATCATTGTGATTATTTTTCACAGATGATCTTTATCAGCTTATGTGCAAAATGTACCTCCGAACCAGTTCACAGAGTTTTTGTCAGTGTAAATGGGCCAACCCGGGTGATCAGGGCTCAACATTAATTAGCAGTGGCCCGGTGGCCCAGGGCCACAAAAATTGGTGTCAGGCCACCAAATTTATGTTTTGGAGGCCCAATCGGGCAACTAATATTCAAACTGGATTGACTACTTTTGTTTTTATTTCAGGCCACTACACATCTTTCACAGGCCTTCAAAATTTCAGATTTACACATCTTTGAGGCCCAAACTGGAAATTTCCTTTCAGGGTGTACAATATGTACAATGGTTTAAAAATCAGGTAATTTGACCGCAGATACACCTCATCAAATCCGTAAATGCAGACTAACTTCATGTCATGCATTGATTAAAGGTAAACCAGATCTTGGACTTTTTACTGATAAGTTACAAAAATACTACCTTGCATGTTCAACTGATATGATATCATTCTACTCAAAGAGTGCATTTCTGACAATGCAGAATGTGTCAATTTTCCAGTGAATGAAATGTACAGCATGAAAGAGAAGGGACAACAAAATGGACTGATGAGTACCTGGTATGTTAATTGCTTTGTGTGCTCTGTCCATAGATGCCATGGTAACAAGGTCACTGGGTGAGAAATGAAGATACAAGGCCCGTTCACACACAAGGGAAAAAGTGCGATTTAAAAATCGATTTTCTTATCGCGATCAAAATTTCGAAATTTTTTCCAGTGTGGACAGAAAAATCTCACTAATTACCGCGATCCTTATCGCGATCCAACTCGCACTATTAGTGCGATTTTTCAGAATAATCGCGATTATTTTGCCAAGCGTCGTGTGTATGAGCGCAATCGAGATTCGGAAATCGGTATTTTTCATAGCGCCTGCGAAACTCTATTGGGACTGCGGGGTCAGTCTTCGGTCATGCAAGTTTCGCGCATGCGCAGTTTGGCCACTGATCGTTCTTTCCTTGCAGCTGCGAAGTGCAATTTTTCCCTGTGTATGAACGGTCGAAAAAAAAAATCGAAATTTGGATCGCGATTGAAATTTCGATTTTCGTTGTTTGTGAACGGGCCTACAGTGTAGCTGAATTCATGACTTCAGCCATGGGAGGGGATGCATTACGAGATAACACTGTTCAATGTTCAGCAACAGCAAATAACTACATGTATTTTCCATAGCTCTTTGTAGATTTGTACTACATCTGTTAATGGGCTTAAATTGTCATACAAATGCACATACTGTGTGATCATCTGTACTGTCCATGTACACTATACCAGTACAGAGGAACTCTTGTAAGATACAAAGTGCTTTCAGGACGTAAACAACGTCTAGAACAGTACATGTACAGCCTACATATAGTACATTACACCAATTGCAAAAACAAAGACTTACTCCCATACTGACATCATTGTCATGCAAACATTAATAGTTTGTGAAGAAGAAAACACATAGGCGTATAAAGTTATTTTCTGCAATAAATTCCATACTTTGCATAATTTACTATATTTGCAGATGAAACAAAAACCCAGCATTAGTGCTTTAAGATAGTTCTAAAAGGTGAGTTAGGGATAGAAACAATCACTGTAAAAATCTGAATTGGTCAAACTGATGTTACATATTGTTAAATGTACAAAATGTGAACAATAGTTACAATAAAGATGTTTCCACACTATTCTGTCTACAGTTATGGTTTATTGAGAAAGTAATAGATCTCTTTTATATTTTAAGCTTTATTGCAAAAGATGATAGGATGTTTTATGGTACAACAGACCTACACATATGCTGTATGCATTAAATGTCATATCTTTAAAAAAAAAAAAAAAAAAATTAATCACTGTTCCCAAAGGTAAACAGGACCTTTAATTTTGTGGGGGGGGGGGGGGAAATACTTAATTACGCACTCTACATATTGTACTTGAAGCTTCTGACAGAAATTGGGTACGTACAAATATAATGTACATATGTATTTCACACCAATATATATGCGAATGCACCCTACAGGGGGCTGAGGGATGGTTGAGAGTCCAGAGAGTTGGGGCATATGAATGAAATTTATGTGTTGTGGAGTACCACTTCACAGCACTCGGGCAATGTGAGAGTGGGAGTTTGGGAAGACTCATTTAAATGCCATTAAGCAAGGAGGGGGAGTGAAAAATCAATGCCGTTGATTGCAACTGTTGTATCATTGTCAGTCCTGAACCACCTTCTTCTACACACACACACACACACACACACACACACACACACACACGAACACACACGCATACATTGTATGTGAACGTGCATGATATAGACCTACATTGTATTCAGTTTTAAAACACTGTACCTTATGTCGGTCACACTGTGTACGCCATATATTCAGCAAATCTAATTTTTCACAAATCTGGACTTTCCAATGATTTCACGAGTGCTTAAATTCGCAATCACGTGGAGTAGGGGCCTACAGTACTCAATGGAGTTACTGTATTTTGTATGTACATAAATGCATGTTACAAATATCAGGATTAGAGTCAATAGCATCCAACTCATGAAATTCGCAAAAATAAAGACCTTGCAAAGTACTGTACGAGCTGAAATTTTTGCGGTGGTTTTATTTTCGTGAATTTCGTGAATCGCCTTTGAACTGCAAAAATAACAACACGCGAAAATAACAATGCGCGAAAATAAAAACACGCGAAAACAACGCAGGAAAATGAAAATCAAGCCATGCCATGTGCTACAGGATCGCGCCAAAATTATAGTGCCGTACAGTACACTACTAGTACTCGTAGCTAGATACGTATGTACCTGTTGGTCTAGCACACAGCTATCATGAGCTGAGCCATGTGGCCACGACATAGCTAGCATTAATAAGTACAGTATGTATCTCGTCCTGCGCTGCGCCTAGCTAGCCTTCAACTTGTCGACTGTGCACGCACGTCACACACTACACACAGCTAGCTATAGCTGTTTAAAGTGCGTTCAGTCTACTCTTGCAGCTGCATTCTTGGTGTTCGCCTGTCAATGTCCGACACGAATTTCGAAAGTCCTTGTAAAGTATTTCTTTTTTATATTTGTTTTACTTTCAAATTGAGAAAGTACTAGTACTTACACGTGTAAGATACTTTTAGTTTAGACAACTTACAGTTTTTTTTTTGTGAGAGTCTAAGTTCATTTAGACCCTCGCAACCGCGAAATTAACAACACGCGAAAATGTCCTCCAAGTAGCAATTCGCAAAAATATCTGTACGCGAAAATTTCAGCTCGTACAATATTCTGCTACAGCACATTGTAACTGGAAGGCTTCCAAGTTAAGACAAAAAGATGATTTCATGGATTATGCAATGAGTCAGGTACAGTGCTACAAATGCCAGATTGAACATATTCTAAACTTATTGCCATCAGGCATACAGTACACTAAAACTCCCAGAAATACACATTTTAAACAGTTGTAATTAACCAAAAATGTTGATGGCATTGCTTGTGCAGCATGGAAATACAATTATACATAGCAGGCAATTGTGCAATTGTGTGGGGTTTTTATCTGTGGTATCCTGTGTTTTATCTCAGAATCACATGACCATGGAGCCACTAAACACGGAATGACATACTCTCAGTATTAACATGGAGCTACAAACGAGCTCTGTGGTATTAATAGGCATACACTGTAGAACAGATCAAACCTTTCCTGAAAAGTTTACTTTTTCACAATATAGAGCAATCATTTGGATGTACAGTAGTCACATACAGTAAAAGTGGATACTGTCGTGTGAGCAATTTTTTGCACTTGGTTGGGTGAAATGAATTGGGCCTGTTTTTAAATCGGCAGAAACAAGACATCAATTACTGGAAAATATGGCAAGCAGAAATTTATTTCATGTGCTTTTATTTTTGCACTGGTTTCTGGTGGCGTGAAATGCTTTAAAATTTCCACATCGCAAAAATTTTCACTTTTAGTACCATAATGCACCTACTGTACATGTACCAAGACTGGAAGATTGTGAATGTCATACATGAACACTACAAACTCTTCTTTGTCTAGCATGAGTCCAACGCTTGACTGGTGACATACAATGTACACATAACGTATTGCATTTAAAGTCAGTGACATCTGACAAAAAAAAAAGAGAGAGAGAGAAAGAAGAAGTTAGGCTCAGTGGCATTTGCTTTGCCAGGAATTCAAGCAGTGCATCGCTGCTGCTGCGGCAGACAACCCAAAATGGACAATGATTTCCACGCTATCTGAGGGGCATTCGGCGATGCACACTTAAATTAGATCGAGTAGCTTGCCTGGAGCATGTATGAATCATATCAGTATTGACCTCCTTGCTTCGAAAGGGAAGTGTAAGAGGCTAAGAACATTTTTTTTTTTTTTTTTTTTGGTGTGTGCGTAAAAATGGACACAATGTTGAGCAGCAGGAGGTACAGTAGTTGCAATGCCAGCAAATCACTGTCTACATTACACACTTTTAGGAATTGTATGCAATGAGCAATGGCATATAATGGTAGTGTTTCATGAAAGGCATACTGAACTTGTACAATGATGCTATTTACTAGTCCAACCAGACGCTGTACAGTGACAGGGTTGTGTATAGATTGCCATTTACATACTAGAACTGTGCATACTTCTCATAACATGTACACATTACGTACTGCCTACAGGCTACCCTAGCTAGATCAGTCTTTCCAGCCTGGGCAAACCCTGTGACATTTGCCCAGTTCAGGGAGAGATGTTGCGCCCATCTGACGGCTTTAATCAAATTATACATGGGCGCATACCACTGGCCCATCTTGCAGTCAGGTAATTCCCGTCATCTTCCACTTCAAGCCTTGTAAAAATATCAATCAGTAACAGACATCCCCATGCATGGCATGCAAACCCAAGCTAACCTGCACTCTAATGGTGGGAAGTTTATCTTTGATCAGGGTCTGTATGAAGGCCATCAGCTAATACCAGGTACAGTCTGGTATACTGAATTTAATAATCCTCTTTTTTTATACCACAAAGCTCATCTACATTATAAGCGAATTATCAAAAAGTTGATTCATCTCAGTTTCGTTTACATCTCCAATAAACACACCATTTTTTCATGATATGAGACTGTACAATATGATACACTTGTAATAAAGTATCCGGACGTAGCCAACGCGATAAATTTCATTTGTCTGGAATAGAAGCAGACCATGATTGCATTTTGAACTTATCTGTAATGGTATTGTACTGTGGGTATCAGCAAAGCTTGTGACCTATACTATCCATCTTTGCTGGAAGTGTGCACGAGTATTACACACATACCATACATTGAGTGCATGCGTGTGTGTCTACATGTACGCGCACAACCATAGGTTCTGGATGGGCTACGAGGAAAAGCAATATATAATATTTTATAGTAATATAAAATTGTAGACCACAGCAATATGCTCCAGTATATAATCATCATACCATCCTTACATCTCCCCAACCTATCCAATCCAAACCCCCAAAGCGCCATGCCAATATTATTAAAGATGCTATCCTGCAATGTTACCCTAGCAACCTCCTGGGAGGAATGCCATCAAAATGCTAGTCTACTGTTATCAGTCCTCCTCTCGACAGATGAAAGAACACCAGGAGGTACAGCCGACCCCAGGGTTTCCTGCCCCACCACCATCTGGAGGACATTTCCTCCTCACAGTTATGCTTCAAATTTCCCTGAGAACATTCCTGGGACAACATACACTGTACATAGTACATGTATGTTCCATCCCCTCCCAATCTACTGGTTCACAGTTAATACTGTGCATACATTGTACGTGTTACATGTATCTGCAATTTTCACTGACATCTTTCTCATATCAAATCAACCTCACACAATATATCTTCTATATGGGACATACTTTTCTTTACATTTTTTATTACCATCATCATTATCAACATCATCATCATTATCATCATCACCACTGTCATTGTTGTTGGGTTTTGTTTGTTTGTTTGGGGTTTGTTTGTTTTTTTTTTTGGCTTATATACATTTCTTTAAACTTGTCTTGCATGATAAAACAGATACAGTTCCAGTTTACCAAACCTTTCACAAGTTGACATGCATGTGGCAAGAGAATCTGTCAACTGATACATATTCTGTATTAAAAGAATGCTGACTTTTACTCTGTGTACAGTACATGGAGTTTAAAGCAGTACCCAGTATCTTCATTTACCTTGGAAAAACTGCTGTGCAGTTGTAGGATGATATGACATGGACTGCTGATTTTGTTAACACTAGGAACACTGTGATCTATATGAGCTTCTTTGCTTCTATTCTGTGACAGAGACCTTTCAAAGAAAATGGCAAGTTCAGTCGCAAGTCTTGAAAGTAAATTTATGCATTGACAAATCAAAACATTTGATCAGCTACAATGGTACACACATACTCAACACAGTATCTTGGTCACAGTATTGCGTGGAACCAATGTGTGTCCATTGCCATGGGAACACCAGAGCAAAACGCTGACATATGAGAATGCATGATTTGAATTGGATTTGAAGTGTCATCAAGCTTCTCTGCCTATCCCATGCAATCACTGGAAACAGACGCAAATGGCCAAGATTGATGCAAGCAAGAGAGAAAACTTTGTCGCGTTCAAAATGTTGACAAATCTGACGTCCAGTTGAAAGCTTTGGAGTGATCAGATGCGCATGATAGGTACAAGATTGTATACAACACCCCAATCTGAATGAATGCATATATTTACAATTGTACAGTATCAAGACAACTGTAAACTCTCTCCCGGTCAACAATTGCTCACCATAAATCCATCATTATCACTGTTGCTGGTAATGATAGAGATGAATAAGAAAAAACAAACAAACAAACAAACAAGGATTAGGGGAATTTCCCCCTGACACTACTTTGTCTGCAGAGTTTTTGTGCCTTCTTTCAAGATGCTACCATAGAAAGTTTGCTCCAAGTGGTTGCAAACACTGAAAATTATACAGAATACCTATGTGTAGCCAAGCAGATATGGTACAAATGAGGAATAAAAGCTTTAAAAAAGAGTTTTGTGGGATACTCAGTCACATGATATACATTATGCAACAGGCTGTACAGCTTAACAACGCAGTTTCCTCACACACACACACACACACACACACACGTCATGGTCAATGAACTCTGATAAATAGCCACTGAGTAACTTCTGGGAGATTCCCTACTTTTACTTTTTTGGTTTGGTTTTCCTTTTTTTTTTTCATATTTGCAGAGAGTGTGCCATACACTCATGACCATTCACCAGGATCTCCATGAATAGTATAAATCACATGTTTGACACAACATCAAGAGGGATACAATTAGTACTTTCAACCTATCAATTTTCATCCCTCCCCCCTCAAAAAAAAATATAATAAAACAAAGATACAATGATCGCATCATCACCGTATTTGAACTATGATTCTTTTACAACTTACAAAT
The DNA here is from genome assembly GCF_964275005.1 of Diadema setosum. NCBI lineage: Eukaryota > Metazoa > Echinodermata > Echinoidea > Diadematoida > Diadematidae > Diadema > Diadema setosum. Next base: position 37,873,917 of record NC_092686.1, read on the forward strand.
ATTTCAACAACTTTGAATGCAAACGAACTACGCTTGTATAGCATCACTAAAATCCTGATATTTTCAGGTTTTCCTGCATTATGGGTTTATACTGTTACAAAATGTACTTTTCAACATCACACATACACTTCTGCAAAAGAAATGAAGACTAAAGTGGATCACCACAGATGTGACATACAGTTGTACATGTATAATAAAATTGCATACTGTACATGTACCCACAAAAGTGTAGATGGCAAGTGAGACAAACAATCATCAAGCATACACTGTACAGGTACATGTGCACTACTACAGTGTACACTTATATTGTTCTTTTTAATAATAAGGAACAGCAGTTTGCATTCTGTTTATCAGACAAGGATAGATGAGCTCAGATAAGTCATGTTTAAACTGAAACAAACCAGATTGATCAATCTGGGTAATCATGAGAAATTAAATGACCTTTGTTCAAAGCCCTTTAGGGTCAGGGGATGAGTGTTGCAATGCACACATCACATGAAATCACAGTCTATAGACTGTACATATACATGTGTAACTCCTGCATTCACTACTGTGGCACATGTTGATACATTGTACTTGTAGAATGTATTGCATTAAAATTAAGTACTAAAAACCTGTACATACTACACATGTACAACTGTATTTTTGTAATTTCTTCACTTGAATTTGCATGGCTTAATGCTTGTTCATATGAAATCCTCCTGAAAGCTCCAGTCAAACTCCAGTCGAGCTCTACAACAAGCTCCGAATCAACCCTGGCAATACAAGATGTACAGTACAAATACAGCTCTACAAATGTGCCAGTGTGTGTTGTGCATCTTGAACAATACACAAAATTGGTGTCGTATTCAATGGTGTGGCAGCTGATGCCCACAAACATGTTGTACAAACAGGATGATGGATGTTCATCATGGCTGTAAGTCAATTTAATTAACTGTCTAATTTCATAAATGCAGTATCATTAACGGATATGAGAGAAGGGGAACAACTGAAAAACTACAGGGATGGTGATCAGTACCATCTCATCATTTACAATCTAAAATGCAAATTTAAGCACAAGTAAAATGCAAATTTAAGCACAAGTAAAATGCGACTGTCAAAGTTAAAACACGAAACCATTATTGAACTGACGGTAATTCCATTTTTGACAGGACTTGAAAGGTCTTGACAGGCAGACTACATAAGCACTATCAGATGATAGGCCGCAAAGAGCTACCCTGCATATTCAATGTTTCTTGGCAAACAGGATATTGCACCAGTCGGGTCAGAAGACGGGGAACGAACAAATAATAACTTGAGAACTGGATTCGGGGCCTGCTTGCAACACATGGCGGTTTCTCAGGCTAAAGTCCATCTTTGTCAGCTCATTTGTATTTTGTTTTCCCCGTAAACCAATCAGGTCATGCAACACAGATAAAGGCATATACCCTGTAGCACCGTTCTGAATGTATTGTACAACATACCCCCATCACACAAACATACTAGTATTTCATCCAGATGGCTACAGGTATTAATGAATTACTGCAGGGTCGTGCTGAGTGAACTTACACTATACAGTAGCTACACAAACACCAAGACACAGTAGCACATGGTATTGTATTCTTGTTGTGTGAACATTCATGACTAAAGGCACATTGCAGGATAATGAGTGAGCATATTTCAGTTTGATTAATAATTCTTTCAAACATAAAGTAAAATCAGTGGATTACACTAGTAAAATGTCACTTTCATCATGAAACTGCATTGGTTGTATTTTATCAATAGTTAAATATAACTTGATGGGCTTACCTTAATAATCTTACATTCACAACTTTATGTATTTGGTACAGTTAATGCCAGTATGTATACAAGGTCCACCCCTTTCAGGGAAAAAAATGAACAGCAATTTTAGCCAATGGACAACATTGCATTTTGAACAAAATATCATACTCTGTATAACTCAATGTAATCAAAATTGCTACACAAATGAAATTTTGTACAGCAGTCATATCAAAATACACAACTTGATGTGGGACATCAGGAAAATTATTCCCTACCTTTCTTGATCAAAGTTTTTCAACTCCATCATATCAGTAATATGACACTTTGCATGCATGTACAAATGTACACATGTTGTACAAACGTACAGTGTACAGTGTAGACATTTAAGTTTCACAAAAAACAGTGCATGAAAGTAACAGTAGCCCATAGCCAGTACAAATGTGCATAATGTACATTGTACATGATGCACCAAAGCCACTTTTGAAACCTTTTAAAAAAGCATAAAAAGTGTTTACCGGTACATGTGGCTAGAGAGCTTGACAACATTGCAAACACATGATGTGTACAGTGTATTAAATTCAACTTTGTACTTTATAAACATAGAGTTACATGTGTAGTGTAGAAAAATGTGAAATTTTAGCAATTTGGTATTTGTGTACACACTGGAATGTATGGAATGGTAACTAAGTTGAGAGGTGATGACATCATTAGTTCACCCATATTGCATTTATATTCATCTATCTACACTGCACTGCACGGGACACTCACTGGTCCCCTCGACGCTACATTCAGAGTGATGGATCCTGTCGAGTACCGAAGTAGAAGTAGAAGTAGAAGAAGTATCTACAATTTACACTGTATTTTGTCAAATTGTGAAAATTCCAACAACATCACAATTTCAGATTCACTTAATCACTGCTGAGATCTTCGTTTATAAAACTTGAATTGAATTGAATTGAACATTTAACTGTCCCTAGACTTCTCCTGCAAGTCAAAACACATGGGCATATTATACTTACATCATAATTACAATGTGATATGTGTATACAATGGTTACCAGACATCATGGCAATTCTGCGTGCGTACTACATGTACATCTCTGCATAATCATGACATTCTCATATACATAATGTACATGTATTCTATAAGCACAGGACTTTGTAGTAGACTTACACTAAATTACAGAGCGTTGTACATGTATGGGCCAAAATCACACCAAAAAAAAAAGTGACACACAAACATAGAAATGCTATAAAATTTACATTTCATCGCAGATTTAGTCTTTTTAGAGGATGATGTCAATCTATCACAATATTTTATCATGTAAATTTTGTTCAAGATGTTAATTTTTAGACCTTTTACCACACAATAAGAAGAAATTTGAGCCTCATTTGCTGGTTTTCTATTTGTCATCTCCTTGGTATGAATGTGTACAGTGAATCATGGGTATGGGTACTATTCTGAGTGATTCTGGTGCATGAATAAGATATTAAGATGTGAAAGATATCAAAATTTCCACAACGAAATTTGTGTCGGGAATTGTTCTACAACTACAAGACAGTCCGTCTACACAAGATTGAGGATGACTAAAGCCAAGGTTCATCAGTACTTTATTGCTACTCCAAGTTTCACACACTGCTTGGGATGAGATCATCAGGCAATAATATAGAATTCAAGAGATGAAATGGTAAAAGACTATCACCACAGGCCTTTTATATTTAAGACTTCAAGAGTCCCAAGACGTTAAATTTCATTTACTTAAAACAGATTAGAATTGTAATTGTATCTGGTTCCTTACCTTCAGAGCAAACTTTTCGCCAGTTTTCTTGTCGTAGCATTCTAGCACTTTTCCATTTATACCAAGTCCCAGAACCTTCTTGGAGATCTCATAGTCCGTGTTGAGTGAATGCCTCTTTGGAGTGTACGACATTTTGGATATTCCTTGATGCGTGGACTGGCCCTCGCCCATATGTCTCCCCGACTGACCCGATCGACTGTCTGCGTCCGAAGACCCTTTTATTTTCCGACCGAACTTCTGCAAGAAATCCATGATGAAATTAAGCTTTGGCATTAAAAAGAGAAATTCTATGGATTAAACAGTCTGCTGACTGTCGGGGTCACTTGCTCGAAAGTGAAAAGCCTTGTTACAAGACGGAGAATCACACTGAAGCTATAACGTTAGAGTTCTCCGAAACTAGGTGAGCGGCGAGTAGCTGATCTACCGGAGCACCAGGGCAACGCTTCGAGTACAATCCTGGGAAAGGAAGCGACGATTTGCTGGACGCGGACGTGTCAAAAGCTAGTTCTGCCTAGCTCTAGCCTGAATGGCGCCGGCCCGAAAAAGCTAGATCTTCGCAATTCCACGATCAAATCCCCGATTTCAACATTTTTACCGCTTCCAAAATACGTGAACTAGATCCTATTTCGTAGATTTCTAGAATTTCCCAGCTAACCAACGCGTTGTAGGCTCGTGACGACAGTTCACTCGGTGTATATAAGTGTGTATGTGAGATTATATGGCATATGGAGAGAGGCCAACGTTCTAGCGATCCAGCATACTATGTGTGCGTACAGCTGTCGATGTCTGAGTTGGAATTCAGCGTGTGTGAAAAAGGATACGGTACGCGGTGTGTGCGTGATGTGCGAATCATGACTTCGACTCGCGCGCGCGCGACGACTACAAAACTGCTTGCAACGTACAGGAATACTAGTAGCACAACACGCACGCACACGGCATCGCGTTTTGGTGCTGTGTCATGCACTCACTCATCATCATTGTATCGATTGCACCAATTTCGTCACCCGTAATTCTGTGTATTTCGTAAAGACGAGTTTGCACCGAAAGGGCTTGTAATCTCTTTGTAATCATTACATACTTGCGCGCGCGCGTACGATGATGACTCAATGCATCGCTATCTACCACAAATACAATTTTGTACTCGCAAATTACGCCGCGTCGAGGAGGTACTCAGTACAATTTTTTGTATGCATTCCTCCTTGGTTCATGCATGGATCTGTGTACAAGGTCCAGTACATTATTGTAATGCGTAACCGACTACAGTACCACCACCTGTACCTGGTAGTGGTACATGTACCATGGTACGGAGCTGACCAGTACGGTACACCTTCTGCACCTGCACCCGTCAAAGGAATTCTAATATGCTGGTAGATAACTCCCATCGTGGCCTTTTTGTAACTTCTTTTTTTTTTTTCACTTGATTGTGTGCCACCTTTACCACAATGTTAACCCCGTCGCGGGGCGCTGCTGTAACACAGTACTTTACGGTACGTATTTGTCCGTATGGGGTCGCTGCTGCGGTTACCACAATGTTTACGGATACCAAACCAATATCGGGGATCGGGGCGTACGAAAGGGGCATGCAGTAACGACGAGACTCGAGTGCGACATCATTTAATATCAACAACACAGCAAACAAAATTCAAAACCACGAATCGACTAATTAACTACCGATCCATGCTCATATCTGCAACATAAATCTTCAGTACAACGTACTGTACACCCTACTCGGAAAAAAAAAATGCACAAAATATTTCTTTTATTCAGACTAGGGGCATTATGATGGAATCATTGCTCCACATTTCGTCAGCTATATTTCAGATGTCTGGTGTTGTGTCTTGGGTTTATTATTGGGCAAAGGAAAAGGGGAAATAACAATGACGGGGGTTACATGGATAGGGGGGTACATCAACACAAAGAGGTTCTGAGAACATGGGGTACATGTAGATATCGACGTACATCGGGCGGTGCATGCCAGCAGTGTAAAAAATGCGCATGCATTCTCATTCATGACAAAATACTAGCCGTTTATCTCCTCTCCATCTTCGAAAATGCCTAATTCTGATCATACCAGTAAAATATGGAGAATGGAGCTATTAGCTGTGAGTTCGCATGTATATATACCTCTTATTCAGTTTAACATTATGATATACAAACGGAGAATCCGTATGATAATGGGATACGATATAGCGGTATCATGGTATGGGGACCCATGGTATACACCGTCCAGACGGGCGTGCAACAGCCGAGCAGTGTACACATGATTATGAAGGAATGTGGGCAACGAAGTGTACACCGTATATACAGGAAGTATACTGCACACAGAACAGAGCGTGAGTGGGTACATATAGGATATACCATGAAGTGAATGAGCTGCTTGGAGAGCTGTAGGCATTCTACCTTGATTGACGGGACTATCTGCAAGCAATGACAACGACCACAGAGACGAATAATAGAGGCCTGTTAACAGCCAGGCATACACGTATGCTAAGGTTGGAAGCCTACCTGTCAAGTCAGTAAAATCCCAGTGGTACGATCAGCATGAATTTCTCGTGAAAAGATACGAACCACACCGCACATAAGAAGATGTGCGAACAGGTGAATTGTGCAAAACCCTGTTCGTGAACCGTGTACATACTATTCCCCGAATCAGACGGGCCTAACCGGAACGGGATTAGGGTGCAATTCGGGGGCATTGACAGCACGCCGGATTGTCCCGTTCGACTTGAAATAACTTTTTTTTTTTTTTGCCTCAGGCAGTGACAGGTCGAGTATATAGGAGTGACAAGGGGGATCAGACGTAATGTGCGGCGGATGAATAATACATACACTTGAATCTCAGACTTATTTAATGTGAAATATTGTACAGTATAGATACACACAGCAAAGTAAATGATGCGTAAAATGATTCCCCAAACTGCAAAATATTGTTCCAGTAGGCATTAGGGCATTATACCAGCTTCTCCTCCTCCTCCTCCTCCTCCTCCCATTCTCCGTCATCGACGTGTCAATATCTTTTTCTTGCTGTTTTACAAGCAGCTCTGCCCACAACGTTCATCCATCACCCTTGTGATGTCCAATCACAAATTAATGATTATACCCATTATTCCGCCGTTGCTTATTGCCAGTTTAGTATTGATATAAAGCAATGTATTCCATTGAAAGGAATAGATCATTTCGAGTTCACGATTAGGACTTCTCCGTTGATCAAAGCTCGGGATCAAAGCACACAGAGAGGAAAGATTATGTAAATATGAATAAATGAACTATAGAGAATGAACAAATAAATTATAAAAGTGTAATGCATACAAGCTCACATTACCGTGGAATACACTGCATTATACATGCATAGATCATCACAGGGTTTCTTCTAAATCCCTTCTTCTTTTCTGTCCATGCAGTATCAGTGAATGAATGGTCCACACTAACAGTTTAAACAGATAATTCAAAGATTTTTCCATTTCAAATAATGGCCGCGTTGTGCTGTGCATATGACCGTGCGGCTGTTATCTACATGTAACAAACACAAAGTATTCAGAGTTTCACTTTTGCTATTGCAGAGAGTTTCGGTATATAACATGTACTTGAAACATTTATATAGCATGTGCTTGAAACATATGAAAGTTTCTAACCTCAACTCATGTCAGTTTACAGTGATTGAATGTAACATATCACACAAATGCTGCACACTACAGCTATAGTTGTGTCGAAAGTGAGGGGAGGGGGTAAAGAAACAACAGCAACTGTCAATTTCACATTCTCAACCAACCCGTATTAATTACGAGGTGTTATTTACCTCAGCGAGTAGTCTCGTTGACTATATTCTCCTGATCGTGTTCGAAAGTATGACGTTATTCACAATGTCAAAACCCGAGGGAGTCACAATGTAATCGAAGCAGAAGTAAGGTGAGATCCTTTCAAATCTGATATGCAGTTACTGACCATGTGACTCTGATTCACGAAGATTATGATTTGATAGTGCGTTTTATAGAAATGGGGGTCATTGTATGTACATCATCATCATTCAAGGCATAGACATGATAGATCTGAGATTTCAAAAGACAGAAACGCATTATGCCTACATTTTGGGTTTTTTTTTTTTTCCTGATGATTGTTTAAAAAGAAGCATTAAATAGCTGCTAAAAGCGATAGTACATCAGTTGACCAATGCTGACGGGTCTTGAAATTCCTAATTTCTCAACTGTTAGAATACAACCTGCGTCAGAATACAGGTGTATCCACACCTTAATTAGATAAATGGCCTTACACCGCTCTCCACTTATAAGTCATTAAAACATTCGCATTATAGATGAGTTTCGGATACAACAGTCTGGAATATCATCGTAATGATGATAAACCAAAGACAAAAAATGGACAGAATTTCTGTTTCGGCGTTGAAATCTGGCATTGTTGAATTTTTTTACATTGCTACCTATTATATAGATCTTATTTGATGGAAAAATTCAAGACGACGGAAATCTTCGGAAAATAGTTCTAATTATGAGAGATAGAAACAGGAACTTAACGAACGATTACAGGTCATTTAATACTCTTTGCAGCGTCCAAAGACAGGAAAGGGTAATTAGACAAAATTAATCAACATTGTGATGGCATACTGATAGGCCCTCATCTCAGACATGCTATCGAGTGATTAATGCCAATGGCATACCGTCTGTTATCAAAACCTTACATGACCAGTTCAAGATTACAGACCACAAGAATTACCCCAATTATACGTTTTGTTTTGGTTTATTTTTCTCTCTTTTTTTTACTTTGTTCCAGACCGGGGGGGGGGGGGGGAGACTCTCATAATATTATGTGTGCTGTTAGTCACGTCGTGCTGTACATGATGTGAAAACGTGGTATCTATACACTCGGTGTGACCTTGTTATTGAACAACGGACTGATTCAGTTTTATGTGATGTTAGTAAAGATGATTAATTCTATCTTTCAATCGCGATTAAATTTCCACTTGTGATTCGAAGTATACGTAGGTCCTTCGGACTTCGGTGGATCTTATAATACTGGGACCACGTCTTTTATTATCATACAAGCGATTCAACAGAGAGGGCATTTGCCATCCCGATTGACACAATAATACAGCTATAATGCAGACTACACTTCAATCAGTATCTCTCGCGAGAATCGTCAATGGCCATTGATGTCATTGCTGAATACTGCATTAGAACACTTTGATTCTTGGTTATGCACATCTTCAGTATAATATCTCTCTTCAGTAAAAGTTGTGCAAAAACCAATTTTGTCTGTTTAGTGTCATGAATCAAAGTAAAACAGTGAGAATACCACCTAATGCCTTCAAAACCTTTATATCAATTACAAACAACAATTTAGATTTGACCTTGGTTATAATTATGCTATATGTAAACTTTCTGCATGTCTAACAAGTGGTAGTATTCCAAATATGTGATTTGGGATCATATATGTGATAACAATATCAAAACGTGTGGTTCAGAAAATTGAAAAGTGATGTTGTCATCATTTCATTAGCTAGAGACGCATTGTTTCCTATACTTAATGATGAAGTATAGCGTAAAAATACATTGTATTATATCATATTTGGAACCAAGATTTTAAAACAAAATGATATAATCTATATTTGAATTGATCCACTAAGAAATCCGTTCTCGGAAACTTTTAAACCGTCATTCTGCTTTGTTAAAGGGGACGGGTGTCAACAAGAAACAGCCATTATGATGTAGGCTATCCAGCCGTTGCGTGTGTATGTTGTTGTTGTTATTGCTGCTGCTGCTGCTGTTGGATCTTTAACGTAAAATGTTATGCATTTGTTTATACTTATTTATTTTTATCTTGTTCCGTTTTATTTTCACAGGGTAGCCCTTTCAATTTAAAAAAACTGCTTTACAAATGTGCTCTGCATAAAAACAATACGAAATACGTACAAAGTTACATATACAAATGCGCATGGCTTACAAATTACAGAGTACTAGTGATATAATATAACCCGTGCACCACTTCCCTTTCGAGTCATACCGGTGTCAAATGACACCTGGCAACGCTGAAGTAATAAATAATGGTAGGGTCCTCTGATTACAGAGCTGCAGCAGCACTGAAGAGCGTTGCGGATAAAGAAGACCACATTATTGTTGTTGTTGTTATCATTATTATTATTAGTAGTAGTAGTAGTATCATCATCATCATCGTAATTATTATTAATCAAATAATTTTAATCAAAAATTCATCCACTAGTGATTGGTTGAAAGAGCTTCACGTAATTATATTATTTTTTTCAGTTATTTCAGAATGTTGGCATGTTTTAAACTGCATGGTAGAGTAGCTCCATGGTATGATATTACCAGAGCCCCATCATACTAGTATTTGTGAAATGATGTCATAAAGAGAGGGTGACATCACAAAGCAATTGTGACATCACGAAACATATGTGACATCACAAAGCGACTGCGACATTGCATGCGCGCTGCTTCGTCCGGTCACTTTGTGACATCACAAAGCAATTGTGACATCACAAAACAATTGTGACATCGCGCGCTGATTCGTACGGTCACTCTGAGAAAATGTCACAAAGCTATTTGACAACGAGCTTTAGATCTGCGACGCCAAAGCTAAGACGACGCTAAGTACGCAGTGTTCTGCACATGCGCGAGAGGACTGTTTCTATTGTTTCTAACCCGGGAGGAAGCATCGTCTTAGCGTTCGCGTTGCAGATTTTAAGCAGGCTCATAGTCACTGTCTGTGGGATCCCTCCACAACATTGCATCCACTACATGGCTTCTCGTCTCATTTTACTTCATTTGCATGTTAACATTTTGTTCCAAACTATAAAACGAACATACATGACATATAGGGCTAAACTAACTTAGGGCCTCTGTGAGTCCTACTACAAAATCATTGTATTCATTTCGGGGGGGGGGGGGGGATTAGGCCGCGAACCTCAGTGAACAGCCACCTCTTCCCATATTTCAATCAAAAACTCTCAGGACAAAGTATTTTAAACGCGTACAATCAGCTCATGCTGGCACATAAGCAATGGCTTGAACATTGGCAAGATGATTTTTTTTTTTTTAATCATGATGTGAATTACTGATGGAACTGAAAGGTCACGTGTGCGCAGAATGCCTTGTTCCTAAAACTTAAGCAATTTCCGAGAATTCGGAAGTATACTTTGCTTAAATATTCTGAGCAATGTCGTTATGGAGAAGTTGGCAAACACGCACGCGTGCACAGATAAAATGTATTCGGAGTAAAAGAAATCCAAAATGAATAATTATGCATATCTTGAGCATGGATGGGGATCACAGAGCAATAGTCTTATGAATCAATATCCCCCCCACCCCAAAAAAAGTGACATAATTATTATCATGATTTATAGGTAGGCCCAGATGGAAATCACTTCTATCCACATGTGCCCTATAGACATTTTAGCATGATTCAAACATCTGTAGGAATCGCTTCTTGAAATAATTTATGACGTTTACAAAATGATGTTTACATCATGAAGTGAACTTATATAGAATAATCGACGGTCTATGTGTGTGTCCTATAAAAAAAAAAAAAATCGTTCAGTTGCTGGGGGGGGGGAGAGGAGCAGAAGAGAGAGAAAATAACAATTGAAGACAGACTGTAAATGAATGTTTATCCGTCAAACTATAACCATGGGGGAAATGAAAGCAAATCATCCAGCGCAACCAGAGCAACGACGTTAATAATGTTAGTCTTTTGAAAGAAGAAGAAGAGGAGGAGGAGGAAGGGGGGGGGGGACGCCACAAACTCAAACAACAATCTTTACTGCGTTATATGTAAGATTATTTCAGTGGGGTTCAGAATCAGTGTGACCAGCGTGAAAAATGGAATTGTGCTTGAGGCGGCCGTGAATTATGCTAAACTGCCATGAAATTATGTCATATCAAAATCGGCTGACAAGCAGAACAAAGAAACAAAGAAAAAAAAAAACGAACCCAGATTATCACAACTTTTAACTGTCAATTTCATCGACAAACAAACGAACATAAAATTACTGCAGTATACAAAACGCATAGTAATTTCATTTCTGTAAACAATTACGCTAGAATTATGCCAAAAACAGACAATTCTACCCAGCATTGAGATGCTGAAGCGTCAAAAATTATGCCAGGAAGCATAGGCTTCTGGCAACAGAGTGCGCTATTCCATTTGTACACAACTCACCACTGAGGGATAGGGATCAGTTACTGCAGTACATCCCACAGAGTACATTTGTACTGTACCGGTACCGTGCGGCGACAAGTGCCTGTGATGTGTGCAAAGAGATTTTTCTCCTAAAATCTCTTTGGATGTGTGTGAGAAACGTCGAACGTTGTGCGAATAGTAGTGTGCGCAAAGAGTACTCTTTGGTAGTGTGTGTGTGTGTGTGTTGTGTGTGGAAGCTGCTGGTGAGAATAACATAACAAGCACCAAGCAAGAGCCTGCTATTTTACAGTTTTCCACAATGCCTAAACAGGGATTTCTCACTCCTAAGGCAATTGCAAATCGTATCAAGGCCAAAGGATTGCAGAAGTTGAGATGGTACTGTCAAATGTGTCAAAAGCAGTGTCGTGATGAGGTAAGAATTTGTTCAGTTAAATTACACAATACATGTAGGCCTATTGCAGTGTAACTTGGATGCGAGGTATGCGTGGTCCCATCCGTACAAAGATATGTTGTTGAATAAAGTTTCAGATTTCTGTTCCTCCAACAGCACGCAGCAACACTTGCCATATTAATGAACACTTGTGGGTAACATATCTAATGGAAGTTAGTCGAGCACTTGATACATATATCCTTTACGGGAATTTTGGGCTAGGTAGTGGCATTATTTATTACCTCCGCCAAGGGAGGAGGTTTTACTACCGTTGACGTTGACGTAGCCTGACCAGACCGCGCTGTGCACAGCACAGCAGTCTGACATGTAGGCCTACTAACGTTAGTGTTTAAACGTACGTAAACGACTGTCGCTTTTGACGGAAAGACCACAAAAATGTCTTTTATTTTGTTTGATTTTAACAGTAATACCACCCACCTACCGGTATATCGTATGTTGCTGATGGTTGAGTTGAATTTGGTGTTTTGTTGGTATCCAAACCTTATTGAATTTTTCGGAGTAGATTGTGCGATGATTCACAAAATTAACGAACAGCCACGAACGCTCAACCCGAGATACCGTGTTAGCATTTTACGTACGCCCGTGCGTTTCGTGTGTTACGTAAAGCTTGTCGTCTTCTACCATGTATTTCCGCGCGTGCTGCTCTCATGATATGACGTCACTCCGACTACCTCCGACTACCTACGTTGTAGCATAGGAGAGTGATTGCCATTCAATAACACGCAGAAGATGAGGAGTGAAGCAATACGGATGCTCACAGACCTGATTTTAAGGACGGATTTCGGTAGGTTTTTGACGTAATTAAAAAAAAATACGCATACGGATTATTGGATGATTATCATAGATTACGGGGATTCCATATATTTTAGTTTTCCACGATTAAAAAAGATATTCATGAAGGAGTCGCACAACCACCACTGAAAAATGACAACGTCTGCGAAGGAGTAGACGTGCAGCCGCTGTCGCAAAGCGACAGCGGCTGCGTGTAGTTACTGTTGACATTGGTTTGTTTGTTTGTTTGTCCTTGTGAAAAATAACTCAAAAAGTAGTTAACAGATTTGGATGACACTTACAGAAAAGGTTGAAAATGACACAAGAAACAAATGATTAAATTTTGCTAGTAATCCAAGATTTTTTTTTTTTTTGATTTATGAAGGATTTTTGGTATTTTGACAGGTAGGGTCAATGAACACGATGAACTTCGTTGTGAACTTGGCTTGGGAGTTCAAGCTACAAGTTGTGCATTTTTTAGGTTTTCAAACACACACTAGTCTTAAGTGCGTGCTCTAGTTTCTGCCAATCTTCTAGTAGGGTGTCTGATCGCGCACTGCTAACCCTCGACCAAATGGCGCCCCTATCTAATAACACGCAAGTCCCATAGAACGCAATGGAGCCGCGCGCCTACGCTGTTTTGACAAAGCATTTTTGTGCCAAATTTCGCCTTTATTGCCAAATCCCCAGACCATGCCATTAACGAATCCTGACAAATTTGGTATCATATGAAAGAGGAAGTTTTGCTCCATATTCTATCAGAGGGGCGGTTCATGAATCCGACGATAAATTAATGTAAACATCGATAGAAGCACATCTATCCCCATATCTCAGCGTCTGCTTCGGTATTTGTATCGCCCCAAGACATGCTAGTAGTTGAGGACATGCTGAATCCGATGGTGTGGCTAGTTTTTCGCTAGCTCCACGCCTAGGTGTGGGGATATCGCCTTGAAGATACCCCTTGCAATAATTTTTTGGTCACAGCGAACGTTTTAGGCGGGGCTTCGTATGCAAGAATCCATAGTAACTAAGCGCGAAGGGGCTAATGCATATGTAAATTTGATTGCGCATCGCGCGCCGTCTACCACCGGCCACATGGCCTCTAGGCCTCATCTGCGGTGTGTGGGGATCGCGACCGTGTGCATGCGGCGCACGCCCGATGCTGCCAGCAAAGAGCTACCTCTGTGTGTGTGTGTCACTACGAGTGTGTGTGTATGTGTTGTGTATGATGTGCATATCACGAGGCAGGAAACTGGGCTGTCGCTTGCGATATAACTGTAACACGCATCACACACATAGCATGCACTGTACTGTACATATCGAATACAGTCACGCTCACAAGTCACGTTCGTCTTGCAAAACAACCAGACTCTACTAAATTTCTGTCTATTATTAGTTTACTTGTGGATTGGTTATGATCTTATCGTTGTTCATTTATATTTCGAAAGTGCACTCGCGATGCTCGAGTCACTGGCATTAAGCCGAGAAGTCGGTTGTGAATACAAGCATGTCCGCTTAGCCAAAGTGCGAACGAAGTAGGCCTAAACTAACGTTACTGTGGTGTAGCGGCAGCGGTGTATTACGAACACCCGATCGACAAAAAGGGCGTGCAAAAGATTTCGGAAGACTCTTATTTGGCCATTTTTGCATGTACGAATAGTGGTAATGTGGCATCAATTCCAAGCCTGTGGCTGTAGAGGTTGTAGCTTGTACATTTCACGCGAGCTGCGTGCACCTGCTCTCGACAATCGACTGCATATTTCTTCGAACCATGCTCGCCATGCCGGCTGCCCTGGCTTACAATCGCGATGCTTTCCGCTCGGCTCCCCGAATTTTACCGGCGGGGCGGCCTAGCTGCTGCTAGCTAGCTGCGCCTGCATACATACGCGGGGTTCGTACGTGTTGTAGGGCGCTCAATACGGTACATGTGAATCGAATGTAAACTGAATACCGAGCACGTACGTACGCACGCAGCGCACACACATAGGGGGAGTGGCTTCTGCGCTTGTTACGCGTATTTTCCAACCGCTGTACGCTCATTATCTGATCGCTGGAGATCCACACGCGAATGCAGCTTTTCGGCGTTGTTTGCAAACATGATTTGGGTCACATTTTCATGCGTGCTCGTAAAAAAAGGGGGTGATATTGCTGTGATTTCAAAGTTACATTTCTCAAGATAGAAACATCATTTCGCCATGAAATTTGAAATATGTCTTAATGATGTAGTTCTCTTTCATATGAAATAATTCACAATTCGTTTCTCACAGAATTCCAAAAGTTACAAAAATGCTCCAGACACCCTACTTCTAGGGTGAGGCGCATGGCACAGCTGAGGGTTTATGACGTAACAAAGGCTTCTATATTGGGAAATCGGGTGATTTTTCAGCATGTATACCTATGGTATAGTACTATGGGTGGAAATCACTGATCTCTATGGATGGAAGAGCCCAAAGAACTTTTCCCCAGTGGTAGAGAGGAGAAAAATCTCTTTGGGAAGAGCAAGATCATCAGTGGAAAGTAGCTGCTTGGCGGAGGTCTGCGCTCTCAGAGTGCTTTTCTAGTTCTATAGTAAATTGATTCAAATTCATTAAATTCTTCCGTTGAGATGCTTTCATTACAAGTGCAACTGATTGACAAATTGCCCTAGCTCTACATCAACAATCAGTTGCAGCATTATTGCAAACCAAAGCCTAGCTGGACAAGCCTGTCTGTCTGGAGGAGCTTTTTATCACTTTTTTTACTTTTGCAGCTCTCCTTATCCTTGGGAAGGGATTCCGTGAAGCCACAGCCCACACTTAATCTCCGTGGAACATATCCCCAACATTTCTATTCACCAATATTAAAGACTTTGGTAACAGTTGATTTCTGTCGCTTACTGTGGCTATTCATCCATCATCAATTTTACTTTATCTCCTACCTTCAACCAGAATGGCTTCAAGTGTCATCTGACCTCAGAGTCACACCAGAGACAGCTTTTGCTCTTTGCTGATAATGAAGATGATTTCTTGGATTCCTTCTCAAAGTGAGTGATTATTTAGTCATCAGATGTATACATGCAAAGGGTAGATAACTGTAATTGGGCATCTATTGTCTGTTTTGTGTATGGTATATCCTGAATTGTTACTATTAACAGTTGTAACTTGTATTCCAATTGATATTATGCATTCAAAATCTTTGCTTTTCATCTGTGAGGTGTCTTACAATAATGGGTGAGGAGGAGGTTAAGAGGGTGAAAGGATAAAATTCTATGCCATTCGATTTTAGCCTGTGTGTCTATTTATCTGTGCTATCATGGCAGTGCCTGAACTATCTTCATGTCGATTACTGCAGAGACATACTGGTACTGTACAAATGTATTTACCCAATAAAGGCAGTTCTCATTCTTGGATTTTGAAGTGGTGAGGAGGAGGAAATTAGAGCAGTATATGATTTCACATCAAAATTCTTTACAGCTTTGCATGCCCCCCCCCCCTTTGTATCATTTCAGCGAATTCCATGAAACATTCATGGAGTTACTGCGGCGCAGGTTCAACACTCGTCGTGTCCACTCTAACATTGTGTACAACGAATACATCCAGGACAGGCACCATGTCCACATGAACTCCACCAAGTGGGAGACTCTCACAGAGTTTGTCAAGTGGCTGGGCAGAGAGGGTAAGAAAAAAAGTTGAAAATAAAGTAGGCATGATATGCATAGCTCCTTACACATGGGAGGATATGTAGATTGATTATTATTACGGCCAGAAATATCTCTACGTGGACCCAAACTGTTGCCATGAACCCTGGATGAAAAATATGTCGTCTGTATGAGGTTGTGTGACTGAAAATTTCAAATTGCTGCTAGTTTGTGCTTCATTTGCTTGCTGATTTCCAGTTTCAGTATGTTGCCTTTGATATAATTGCCATGCCTTTTATAGGTTGCAGTCTTCGGGAGCTTGCCCTCAGATCTGGCAAGACGAATATTTTCAGAATGCTGTGGCCAGTTAAACAGTTTTGCATCTTCCCACAGAGATACTAAACATGATCTGCCCTTCAAAATATTTGTTGACAGGGTACTGCACTGTGGATCACACTGAGAAAGGATGGTTCATAACATACATCGACAGAGACCCAGAGACCCTGCGAAGGCAGGAGCAACTACGTAAGAAAGAGAAGATGGACATGGATGATGAGGAACGCATCATGAAACACATTGAGGAGCAGGTCGCCAGGGGTGGGGCTCAGGGGTCAAAGGTCAGTCTGTGGTTGAAGTAGAAATTGGAAGAGATTTGAAAGAATTATAAATACTCTGCTGGCACATTTCTAACGGGGTTAAGTGATTGTGCCTTTGATGTTTTGTGATCTTCCTTTTTCTTAAAGCAGTGTTTGGAAGCCTTGTGTTGCATTGTTTGTATCTTTTCTTGATCTATATTTTGTTTCTTGATTTGAATTTAGCATGCATATTGCTAACATTGGTTTTTGTTGTGTTAGTGTAACAAATTAGATGAAATAACTTAGACATGATTTTTGAGCTTAAGGTGGAGAAATGTAAGTATATGAAAAGGGTTTTGCTTTGC
Organism: Diadema setosum; assembly: GCF_964275005.1. NCBI lineage: Eukaryota > Metazoa > Echinodermata > Echinoidea > Diadematoida > Diadematidae > Diadema > Diadema setosum. The sequence goes on from NC_092686.1 coordinate 37,891,420, forward strand.
ATAATCCTAATATGCCAACATGAGATTGTCATTTCAAATTAGGACAAGGGACTTCATGTATTCTCGACAGCACTTGCTTGCTGATAACATGCTCCTTGTGATGCGTGAGTAGCAGGTGGGATTTGCTGTGGTATAACCTGAAGTTAATGTGATTTGGATATTATTGCAGGTTTGGCATTATCATATGGTGCACCTCAAAAATATTAGAAGTCCCTTTCTTTGTTGCAATTAGACTACCATTGTGCTGTGACTAGAGTCTTTGGTGTATTCATGTTTTGAGTGGTCATTTGTTGGTGTTGTTTTTTTTTTGTGACCACAGCAAGCGGAGTTCACAGAGCTCCAACGTGACAGCGACGAGCAGAAGGTGACGTTCAGCTTTGGAGCCTCAAACTTGAGTTCGTCAGAGAGCAGCAGTAGAGCGAAGGTGCAAGAAGGAGAGACAGGTGGAGGCGTCTCGGAAAAGAAGTGAGTTACTTTGATGCTCAATACATCTTAAAGAAGGAGAATGAAATCCAAATATATATGTGAATTGAGGGGATGCAGCATCTAGTAGGACACAACAGGGTTTGAGGAAAATTGAACAATCCATTGAATAGATATGAATTTTTACAGCTTTGTTGCAATTTCACTTTCCTAGCAGAATTTAAGAGCACTTGACTTTAAAGGGACTGTACAGTACTGGTTGAGGTGGGGATTCATGTTTTGAACATTCCTAAGTGAGATAATGAGAAACCTCTTATGAAATATGAAAGAGCATGTAATTTTAAGAAGGATTCAACGTTTATTTGATGAAAATTGGTTTTCAAATGGCTGAGATATCCAAAAAAGTGATAATAATAAAAGGCGACAGGCCACGCCTTTTATTAGGATCTCTTTGTTTCACCTTACTTTTGGATATCTCAGCCATTTCAAAACCGATTTTCATCAAATAAACTTTTGATACCCCTTAGAATTGCATGCTCTTTGACATCTCAGAGAGTTGTTTCTGAATATCTCGCAAAACGTTAAAAGCTAAATCCTCAACTCGACCAGAACTGTACACACCCTTTAAATCTCTGTCAGAGAGCAGGGGGAATGATACCACCCTTGAGATATATATATATATATATATATATATATATATAAAGTTTTCCTCGAGGAATTGCTAGATGAAAAGACTTGCTCAGTTTGTGACGTTTCATATGTAGTTTGATATTACATAAAGAAAATATAAAAAGAATTCCACAAAATTTCATTACATATGAAAAGTGCTTATTCCCTTAACTTGTTACTGACATATATATATGAGATTAAAACCTAATGCCATTTTAGGTTTTAATCTCATATATATATGTCAGTAACAAGTTAAGGGAATAAGCACTTTTCATATGTAATGAAATTTTGTGGAATTCTTTTTATATTTTCTTTATGTAATATCAAACTACATATGAAACGTCACAAACTGAGCAAGTCTTTTCATCTAGCAATTCCTCGAGGAAAACTTTAGAAATCCATAACTTTTCAATGGATTGTTGATTTTCCTCAAACTTAGCTGATATGTTCTACTAATATTGCTGCATGCACTCAACCAACATGTTTATTGGGGTTTCAAAATTCTAAATTTCTTTCGTGTTCTTATGATAGCGGGTTCGAACTGATATCATTACAGTGTGAATATGAAATTCATGTGAATAAAGAGGAAACTCATTGTAACAACTTCAGCTTCAAAAGGATGGCATCTTCAGACTGAGAAAGTGGATGTTGTTCATTGGTTAACCAAAGGATGTTTTGACACTCAATCAGTGGTCTAAAGAAACTCACAAAGATGTTTTTTTTTCAATGCATAAAGATACACAGCAAGCATAATCAAGTAGTCATGCTAAAATTGTGGGTATTTCCTTCTTTTTACCTGACTAGGTGGACACACTTATGATATCATCTCCAATTGTTTGTGTTATAAACTTTCTTGTGGTATGGATTTTATTGTGACATACATAAGTTGGTGCTGGTCTGCAGTATCAAAGTAATGCCAATGATGTATTTAACTTCACATACCGGTTGTGGTAGGTTGTCCCCCCATTACCAGGTATCGGGTGTAGTGAAGGAAATTGCTGGGTTCGTCCCTACTTCCTTGTGACATCAAAGTTCCCATTGATCAGTTTCAGTAAAGATGTATGGTTATCACTACCATGATCCATGAGGGACACAAGTGCCTTTAATAGGATGTGGGATAAACATACCAGGACTCAAATGTAAAGAAGATGGATAGTAATAGATATCTCATCTCATGAATGATTATATTTTGGTAAAGGACCAACGCCTTACAAGCAGCTGCTGAGGCTGCAGGGAAGAAGAAGGACAGCTCCAGGAAGGAATCCGGAAAGAGGAAGTCAGCTCTGGAGGAGATCATGGAGGTCAGTCAACCCTTTCTCTTTGATAAAGATCAAAACAATAATGGTTGAGGCATGTGTGAGCCATCAAATAAAAAACAGAATGAAATAACACAAAGAAAGCAAGTTTGCTGAATGTTGAGCATTGTTACTTAATATGCATACCAATTATTCCAAAAGTTATAAAGCCTTGCAGTGCATAATTATGCAAACATGAATCTATAATGTTTATTGATGAATGAGCTCATTTTGTGTACTGTATTATCTAAGGTATTTTGTAATTTCCATTTCAATTCATGATCTGCTAGCTGTATTTGTGTAGTCTTTGCACATGATGCATTTGCCCATCCTTTTACAGTAACAAAGCAGTTTGACAGAAACCATGCCTTTAATTCAGGTTCCACAGATTTTGTCGTAATATACAATCTCCTCTTACTTGCCTCCTGTAACCTGCACTTCATCAAATTTGCTATGAATGATCAGTGTCATGTGAATTAGACTCTGTTTGATATCTTGTACTTTGTGACAGTTATATTCTACTGATTATGTATTTTTTATTGGTCATATGAAAAGAGCAAAATAAAGGTACCATTTTCAGTTGAAATCAAATTCAAATTCAAATTCTAGGAGGAAGCCAAGAAGAAAGCCCGGCTGTCCGCCAGAACTGACTACTGGCTCACAGAGGGGATCGTTGTCAAAGTCACCACCAAGAGGCTGGGGGAGAAATACTTCAAGAAAAAAGGAGTTGTGAAGGTAAAGCAGAAATGTAAATGTTTCAGAAATGACATCTGTGTGATTGCACTCACAACCAAAAGAATTACAAGATTACAAGTGCAAGATGTACAGTTGAGGCTGTGTCTCTGAAGGAAACACCTAATACAGATGAAACTGCAGATTCGATGAGGGCAATGTGTTGTGGATGATAAAGTCAGAGTTTTCATCTTAGCCCATTGAGGATGTGCTGATTTCGCTACAACGCCCATTTTCCTGCAGACACCTGCCCGATTGGGACTCTTCAATAGGTTAAACATTGACAAATTCTTTCTTTCTGTGTACAGTGTAGATGAGATACTGTGTGCATGTGTTTGTGTGTGCTAATACACAAAATCCAATGTCTATGAAATCTGTGGATATGTGAAATATCTTAATGCTCACAGTCAATTTTAAGTGTTTATATGTGGGTGTGAGAAAGGATTTTAGATGGGGCTTAACGAATTGTTAATTGTACTTGCTAAAGCTATCTTTTGCACAGTTGGCTATCATACTGGATGTAAAAGCTGTAGTATTCATTTGTGAAGCATTTAGGAGGCTTGAATGAAAATGATTCATGGAAGTTTAGCTATCGCATCATCAGATCTGATTCATATCTGCTCATGTACTTTACAAGGGGAAAAAATGAAAAGTTATCATATAATCTTCATCATCCTCATTGCTAACCAAGGTGCAGTTTTACCTGGAAGTCTAGCATGTGATGGTATGTGGTAGAATTTCAGTGATAAAGTTTCCTTAAAATTATTTTGTGAAAATTGGGAAAGACTTTATTTATCAAACTGCATTAGTTTTTGTATTAAAAGGATTGCCATGCTGCAAAACTTGTGTTTATATGTTTAAAGAATCATGATGCCTCATCAGTAATGGAACTTTTTTGTGTGTCCGTGCAGGAGGTTCTGAACTATTACACTGGTGTCATCAAGCTACTTGATTCAGGAGCAAAGATCAAAGTGGATCAAGCTCATCTTGAGACTGTCATACCAGGGATAGGTATGCTTATTGGATTTGGTCATTCTCAATCTTTGAAGGTCAAGCATAGAGACTTCTTTGTTAAGGGGATGGTATAGCTTTGGTTGAGCTGGGGATTCAAGTTTTAACTTTTTGCAAGGTAGTTAGAAACCAGTTATATGAAATATTAGAGAGCATACAAATCTAAGAGGAATTAAAAGCTTATTTGATGAAAATCAGTTATGAAATAGCCAAGATATTCTACAAAGCAAAACAAAATGGTCCTTATAAATTGGTGGGTCCATCTTTTATTAACACCACTTTATTTTACTTTGTTTTTGGATATCTCAGCTATTTCAAACAAGATTTTCATCAATTAAACGTTGAATTCCTCGTATGAATTATATGCTTGTAATATGTCACATACAGTGGTTTCTAATTATCTCACGAAAAGCTAAAATTTGAACCCAATGTCAACCAAAGCGTAACTATCACTTTAAAGTTGATTTTTTTTTTAATCGAAATCACAAAATAATGGACATTTCATTAACATCAAATGTTAGATATGAAAGACCTTTGAAAAAGCAAATGAAATGAGTCAGTGATGTCATTGCCTCGCAACTTCGCCATTCGTTTTTACAAAAATGTGAAGGAAATCATGTTAATGATTTCTACTTTGGCAGGGATCATTCCTTTCTCCTTTAAAGACATTCTTGCTATATAAGTTAGTATACCTCTAATGTAATCTAATGCCAAAGATATTCTTTATTCATTATAAATTCATTGTGAATAGGCACACTTAACAGAAGATTTGTGTGGAAGTTAGTTGGAGTTTTTTGTGACAGTGACATCATCATTGTCTCACAACTAATCTCAACTCATCTAATTTGTAGCAAAAAAAGCTGCTGAAAACTGCTGATCCGATAGTGGCGAGGCAATGTGCAGGATTTTTTACTCCACTCATCTAATTTACATACAAGTATGTGATTGTGACCAATGAAATTTTTTTTTTTTTCTGTCTCCCATTTTGATATGATAAGAAGATTGCTGCTCTGTATGTTTGACTCAACTCTCTCTATACAGTTACTGTGAATGTGCAGTGCCCTTTCCCTTTAAGGCCGTGTCACACCAGCCTTGCGTGCGACTTGCAAAGAACGATTTTGACTATCCGGGGGTCCCCGTAGATGATCCGCACATGACAGTACCTAGCATGTATCTCAAAAGTAGTCGCCCGGAGGTGCGCACGCATAATATTTTACCCGCAACCTTGTTTAGGCCCTGTCACACCTTTCCGGGCAAGCTACTCAGGCTTGTTACGTGTAGGGATTTTCTAGCATACCGGACATTCCTGAGGGCAGAAAAGGATTTGTGCGAGTCAGCGCATGTGTCTTACTTGCTGGACGCGTTATACTTGCGAGTATACTGTGTGACCTTTGTACCAGTCGCGTGGGGGCTGACAACTCAGTGAAGGAATTCCTCTAATGGAATGGCTGAAATCTCACAGAATTTCATTATCTTGGCTGCATATGGGACTGCGAAGTACCTGCGTGGGAATTGCCTGGGAAGTACTGCCGCTAAGGGTCTCCTACTGGCGTTCTGCGTGGACCATTCCCGCGACTCACCCGGAAAAAGTTTTGGTCATGCTCAAAACTTGGCTGCGGTTAAATCGGACTTGCGTGAGCACCTCCGGGCAACTACGCGCTAGATACTGTCAGGTGCGGACCAACTGCGGAGAGCTCTGGGGAGTAAATTTGTTTCCCCGCAAGTCAAGCCGCAGAAGTTCCCCCGTACGGTATGACAAGGCATGAATGAAAATTGCAAACATTCTTGTTCACCCGCTGAAAATCTTCTACGTGCTGGAAACTACCTCCTCGCCACAAGCCCGCGTAGCTTGCCCGGAATGGTGTGACACGGCCTTTAACTAAATTGTGCAGGATTTTGTATTTATATCTGTTTTGAACATCAATAGAAAGCCCTCGTTTTAGGTCAAATCTTGTTCGGGTCTCATGCAAGGTATACTTGCAGCGGATTATACTGCATGGCAGTATTATTCAGTGTTCATATCAATGGAGTGGAGAATTTGTTTATAAATATATAATGATATATCTCCTTCAAACTGCAAATGTATTTTTTGTAACTGGTATGATCAGGAATCCTTGTGTCATTTCTGCCACTCTGTACCTTCAATATTCATCGTCATTAATTTCTCTCTACCACACAGGAAAGCCGGTGTGTATTTTGAATGGACGTCACCGAGGAGTGAAGGGGACCATGCACTCGCTGGATGAGAAAAACTTCTGCGTTTCTGTAGAAACTGACTCGGTAAGCTATTTCAGTTCCATCAAGTTTGTATTTGTCACTTTAAAGGACCTTGCCTTTCATGTTTGGTATGTTCTTTTGAATCACAATTTATGTAGTATCTTTATTTTTTCTTATCTTTGGATTTGTATTGGTTTGCTTTCTTTTGTTTTGTGTTTATGTGGGTTTTTTTTGTTCAATTTTGTTGTTGCACGTAGTTTCCTTTGATTGTACCCACAAGGCCTCAAGGATAAGGCAAAACAAAAAAGAAGGTTGTATTGGGGTAACGGGCCATTTGAAAATAGGGTAAGTAGGTTGATTTTTTTTTTTTTTTTTTTTGAAAGACATCGCACAATACTTTACTGCCACACTTTGCAGTGAAACAAACACTGTACAACTCCATATTATAAAGTACCAAAAAAAAATGTTAAAACAACCGAATGTTCTAAAAAAAAGATCATGCTACTACACACATGGATTAGATAATGATAATGATTGCACTATCAAAATCAATATATTGTGCTATCATGATCGCCATAGCCTAGAATTTTTTTGAAATCTCTAGGGTCTTGGACATTTTTAGGGTCGGTCATGTAATGCCAATACAACTTTTTTTCTTGGCCTAATGGGTGTTATTATTACTTAATGGGCACCCTGTAAAAAAAGGACAAAAATGAATAAAGCAATAAAATTACTTTGTATGATGTATAGACTGAAATGAACATTGTGTAGGAGAGAAAACCTATAGCATTGATTTGTATTTAACATATGAATATATGTTGCTGCAGAGTACACTCTTGAAGTTTAATGTCCATTTATATCATTAGGGCAAAGTGATTGATGGACTCCCATACGAAGATATCTCCAAGCTACAGAGCACTGACGCATCGTGACAGAGTGGACCAAGACTTCCATCGAGGTCTGACCAAATGCTTGGAAGTCCATGCCTGTCCACTGTTCTTCTTGACCACTGTAAAGACTTTAATAAGATATAGGCATCGGAGCCGACAGCATCAAACTCTGAACTGAGCTTATAAGTGGTGCTCTGTGACTAGTGATATGGAGAAAACGGGAAGAGCAAGAGGCATTCGCCCGTCACGTTTATGGCTTTACAACATGGCATCATGTCAGCAGCTAAGCTGAGGCAGTCTTGTGTGATACAAGTCACCTACCCTAATGTGATTCATGGCTAACACATCAATGAAATATTAGTCTGACCTACCATACATCTCAGTCAAAAGAAGATAAGACCAACTGCTGAGAGCTTTAACCTATATCGGGCACCTACGGGATATTCCGTAGTTCGTCCGAACGCCGCAGAGGCCACATACGGAATATTCCGTAGTGAATGAAATGACATATTAACGACGTCATTCCAAATTTCTTTCACCTTCTAACCTTTGACAACATATCCCAGAATGCTTTGCTACACTGTCTGCGATAATTCAAGAAGATTTTGTCAGTTGAACGCCAACAATATCGTAAAAATCATCAAAAAAATGTGTGTTTACATGGAATAATGCGAATAACCATGAAGCGTCAGTGGGTGCTATCTACAGCTGTACGGAGTGCTCGATTTTGGATTTTCTGTCGCAGTTTTTGAGAAGGTTTGGACACTTACCGGGCGATGATTCAACTGTGATAATAGTCCCACATGTATGTACAGCAGTTGTATAATTCAGTCGAAACTGAAAAGCTGTAGAGGTTCTAGATCTATAGATATCGCGACGAGTTTCGCTTCAACACGCTATATAGGACGCACACATTACACTATGGATTTCCCGTGCCCTCGCAATGGCTTCATCGTCATAAGCATGAATATAAACCTGCAATTTTTGTATCAATGGTCATGATATTTATATGTCCAGAAAGCTGACACTCTGATCATTTCATTTCCGATACTGGATGTGTCAAATTACAACATTTGCTATTTTCAATCCATGAATGAAAGCAAACAAACAAATTGATTTTGTAACTTTTGGATTACTGTACTTCACTTCTGCCGAGTACTATGACTACACTGTGCATTGAATGGCAACATGTCATATACCATTTTAAAGGGAATTTTATATTCTTTCAAATGACATATAACTTGTCTATGTTTTGTTCATTGCTTGCTAATGAAGAGCGATTGTTTGGAGAGTTGTCTGCCTATCGGCGTGTGTGCGCAAACGGTGCTGGGCCACTACGGTGTTTGTCTACACAAGTGCTTTGGCCCGATATGGGTTCAGGAAGGCTATTGTTATTTAGTCATTTTTGTCCCCGCCGAACGAGTTCGAGCAGGGGACTATGAAACGGGCTCCGTACGTGTGTGTCCGTGTGTCCGTCCGTGCGTGATCAAAATCTTCAATTTGCTACTTCTCTGTCATTTATGAGCCAATTTTGATTCTGCCGAGTACTATGACTACACTGTGCATTGAATGGCAACATGTCATATACCATTTTAAAGGGAATTTTATATTCTTTCAAATGACATATAACTTGTCTATGTTTTGTTCATTGCTTGCTAATGAAGAGCGATTGTTTGGAGAGTTGTCTGCCTATCGGCGTGTGTGCGCAAACGGTGCTGGGCCACTACGGTGTTTGTCTACACAAGTGCTTTGGCCCGATATGGGTTCAGGAAGGCTATTGTTATTTAGTCATTTTTGTCCCCGCCGAACGAGTTCGAGCAGGGGACTATGAAACGGGCTCCGTACGTGTGTGTCCGTGTGTGCGTCCGTGTGTGATCAAAATCTTCAATTTGCTACTTCTCTGTCATTTATGAGCCAATTTTGATTCTGTTTGCTTTATATGATAGCACTACATGGGAGCTTTGAAACTTGTACACAGAATTTCAGTCGTGACCTTTGACCTTGACCTTTGACCTATATTGTACATTTTGCTACAAAATGCTACTCCTTCGCCATTTCTAACCCGATTTCGATTCCGTTTGCTTTATGTGATGGCACTAGGTGAGGGCTTCAAAACTTCTACACAGAATTTTGACCTTTGACTTCTTTGACCTTTGACCTTGATTTTTTGACCTATATTGTACATTTTGCTACAAAATGCTACTCCTTCGCCATTTCTAACCCGATTTCGATTCCGTTTGCTTTATGTGATAGCACTAGGTGAGGGCTTCAAAACTTCTACACAGAATTTTGACCTTTGACTTCTTTGACCTTTGACCTTGATTTTTGACCTATATTGTACATGTTGCTACGAAATGCTACTCCTTCGCCATTTTTAACCCGATTTCGATTCCGTTTGCTTTATATGATGGCACTAGTTGAGGGCTTCAAAACTTCTACACAGAATTTTGACCTTTGACTTCTTTGACCTTTGACCTTGATTTTTGACCTATATTGTGCATTTTGCTACAGAATGCTACTCCTTCGCCATTTCTAACCCGATTTCGATTCCGTTTGCTTTATGTGATAGCACTAGGTGAGGGCTTCAAAACTTCTACACAGAATTTTGACCTTTGTCTTCTTTGACCTTTGACCTTGATTTTTGACCTATTTTGTACATTGGCTACAAAATGCTACTCCTTCGCCATTTCTAACCCAATTTCGATTCCGTTTGCTTTATGTGATAGCACTAGGTGAGGGCTTCAAAACTTCTACACAGAATTTTGACCTTTGACTTCTTTGACCTTTGACCTTGATTTTTTACCTATATTGCACATTTTGTTACAAAATGCTACTTCCGGCGGGGACATATGTTACGCACCGCGTAATTTCTACTTTTCCTTGTTGTATCCATGTGGTGTCGGTAAAATTTTCACTGTACTTGGGTAAAGTTTTTGACAAATGTATGAGAAATGTGTGTCAGTACATGTAGGATTGCATCTTTTTGAATATCCCTTGCTAGGTAGAAGTTTACCTTGTAGTCCACAGCAGATTTGACTTTAACATAGTTGATTTGAGCTTGAAGGAAAAAAACATAGTTCTCAGTAGGGCTCGAAATTCATCTTCCACTGTTTGGAATATGCTTGCAATATTTTGACGGGGTCGACCAAGAAACCTTTCTCGCCAGCATGATTTGCCAGGAAGCAAGTCTTTTTAGTAGATGAAAAGCGTGAAATAATTTCAATCATAGTACACAACTTTTATTCCTGAAGTGCCCTCTCATTTCATAGTGGGTAGTTAGAACGTTACCTGATGATCAGTTGTGGCCTAGCAGTAGTATTTCCCCAGTAAGATGCATGCTATTCACTCTTACCCAGAATAGTGATGAATTCTAAAATGTTGGAAGTAGCAACTTCAGTTGGTATGCTCTGCGATTGTAATATCTTTGGCATAACTTTTTGGCTAATACTTTGTATTTTTTGTCATTAAATACCCAACTGAAATTGTGTTATCACGGTGTTGTTTCACACATTTCTTATGCATATAAAGTGCATATTTTAGAGAAAAAATGAGTTTCTGCAGGCATATGGAAACTGTTCTACCTTTCAAACTAAACCTGTTCACTGTTATCCTTATGAGATGCCATGCCCATGTTGTCTTACTGAAGAGCATGCAATGTTCGGATGGTCAAGTCAAATATCATCTTGTTCATCCATTCTTTTGTCATGAGACATTGAATCACACCTTGATTTCAAATGCAGTGGACTCTCATTATGGCAAAGTCCTTGGGACCAGCAGTTTTCTTTCGTTATATCAAAATTGGTTATAACCAAATAAATAAACAACAAGAAAAGCACTCCGAGAGCGCAGACCTCCGCCAACCAGTTACTTTCCACTGATGATCTTGCTCTTCCATAGAGATTAGTGATTTTCACCCACTGAAAAATCGCCCGATTTCCCAATATAGAAGCCTTTGTTACGTCATAAACCCTCAGATACGCGGCGCGTTTCTCCCCAGCAGAAACTAGAGCACGCACTTTAGTGCGCGCATGCAAACCTCAAATACGGGCAGCCTGAACTCCCAAGTTCATTGACCCTACCTGCCAAAATATCAAAAATCCTTCATAAATTCCCCCCAAATTTTCGGATCATTACCAAAAGCTAATTGTTTGTTACTTGTGTCATTCTCAACCTTTCCTGCAAGTTTCATCCCAATCTGTTAACTACTTTTTGAGTTATTTTGCACACGGACAAATGTACGAACGAACGAACAAACCAACGGTAACGAAAACATAACCTCCTCCCTTGGCGGAGGTAATGAAATACACATTGAGGGGATGATGTTGCAGCCTGAATTTTTACTACATTGTAAATTAAATTTTGTTACAACAATGTGCATTGAAACGGGAGTGTACTGTAGCAATTTCACGAGATATCATATTGTCAGTGATATTTGATGCATGAATGGCGGTTCCTGATTGGTCAAATCCACATGGTTGTACAAATGTAGTTGCGTACTTGCTTATTTTCTTTTGCCATGAAATCCAGAGCAATCTTATTTTCTGTGTTAAAGAAAAAATAAGAAAATAAGGTAAGGTAGTGATGATTTGCGTGTTTGTTAAGATGACATAATATGTTGTTGTATGTAATGTTCTATTCACACAAGGAAATACACAAAAATACTCAGAGTAAGTTTCTTAAAAAGCGTTATTCTGTTATTTTCTCATAGTTGCCCCATAAAAGTCCCAAAATATTACATCTCAGATCTGGCCACTGACAGATTAGTGCTCTATCTCCCTAAATCATCATCACTAAAATTTACTGGAGTTAGAAATCATGTCAAATCATGAAAACATATTTGTATACTGTACTGAATTCCTCAGTATGCATTCCGTTTGTACAACAAAACTTGTGCACATGCACATGCAGAAAGTGAAATACATAATAGAGAATTTGCGCATATTCAGTGTTAACATACTTAATCCAGGGATCTCACTGGACAGCATCGATACAGAATTGCCATTCAGGACTACATACACACACATACACGCACACACACATTCAATAAAATTATGATTATCAGTAGCCGTACAGTCATAGGTATCACACATGATTACATCGTCAGGCTATGGTTACATGTACAAATGACAGAAGTGCTTGGACACTTGAAGAACATGTTATCTTCACCACCTATGTACAGAGGTAGTCATCATAGTAGCCAGTAGGTTGTTCGACGTGTTTGACCGCAAAAGAATTGAACTCCATTATTGTTGATTTTGAGATATTTGCAATTAAAGCTGCTAAAAAACAAAGAACGTAAAGAATTCAAGAATATTCCTTGATATGAAACAAAAGTGAGATATCACTGGAAAGGTTTTATTTTGCTCTATCTGATCACAGACTTACCTTAAAGTGTGTAGAAGTGGTGCTTAAAGGACAAGTTCACCTTCATTAACATAAGGATTGAGAGAATGCAGCAATATTAGTAGAACACATCATTGAAAGTTTGAGGAAAATTGGACAATCCGTTCAAAAGTTATGAATTTTTGAAGTTTTTGTGCAGTCACCGCTGGATGAGAAGACTACTGCAGTGTATGATGTCACATGCGTACAACAATATAAGGAAAATATAGAGAGAATTTCACAAAATTTCATCTTTTGAAAAAAGTACACATTCCCTTGACTCGTTACTGACATATGTTATGGGTAATATTATTCCCATTGCCTTTAGAAAGAGGCAAGTCAAGTGCTCTTTAATTGTGCAAAAAAAGTGAAAATATGTTGAATTTTCTTTATATTTTCTTTATACTGTTGTACTCATATGACATCATGAGCCTTAGTAGTCTCCTCATCCAGCGGTTCCAACACAAAAATTTTAAAAATTCATAACTTTTGCATCGATTGTCCAATTTTCCTCAAACTTTCACTGATGTGTTCTACTAATATTGCTGCATTCTCTCAATCCCTATGTTTATGAAGGTGAACTTGTCCTTTAAGTGATCAAACACTTCATTTCTGATGCCTACTTCTGTATAGTCCATTCCTCTTTTTCTTTTTCTTTTTTTTTTTTTCCTGGAAAATTAAAATTTTTGTGAAGTTTGTACACACATTTGCATAAATCTACAATTCCTGGCTACTGCACACACGGTTCTTGGACATCATTTTCAGGACTTTGCATCTTGAAAAATTAGCGCAATGTCATTTTTCACACGTGATAATACAACATTACTAGTTCTGATCTACAAACTATGACCCCAAAGTTTCAAATATGTGTAAACAAATATAGGTTTCTAGCTGTAATTGCTGACAATTCTGTATTTTCTGTACCACTGCATAGTTTAAAAAATAAAAGAATAACAAATATTCAGGGAGGTACCCTATATCCAAGTGAACTACAAGCCAAGAATACATCTTTATTCTTAAATAATACACTGCAGTGCACTCTACATGTATGTGCAATGCAAAATAAGTTATGTCACAAGGTGACATTAAAGAACAAACAAACAAGTAGATATCATGAAGGGAAGGTAATATGCACCTACAAAGCTGATACAAAGGGGGCCAGTGAAATAATGCCACATATGTAAAATGAGTACCAATGCCCTTGGGCAAATAAATAATATAGAAGTACAGTGAGTAAGGAATATGGCACAATTTCTTTCTGTCAAGTGCACAATTCTTGCACAGACTTGCATCCCCCTGAATACACAACTAGTGAGAAGTTTCATTCTCTATTCTTCCATGAAATAACTCACTTTCCGACATATGACCTTTCACCAGACAGAAGTCTGTACGGGCAACTGTACACAGCTTACCACTTTTAGAGTATACCTTTTCCCCATGTTTATGGCATAATTATTGTGACCTCCAGATAACTATTAAAAAAAAAAAAAAATGTGACCATTACAATTTGTGGTCAGGCCATAGCTTTTCTTCCATCTTCACCCATGCAGACTTGTAAAGTAACAACCTTACTGACAGAAATTTAGATACAGCAGTCAAATTTCAGAACCCTTGAGAGCATCAAAACTGCTAACAATGGATAATGTACATGTACAATGTACCAGTTCCATATTTATATTTCAGCTATGTTGTAAATGTCAAATTTCAGCCCATAATGATAGCACAGAGACAAAAAAAAAAAAAAAAAAAAAAAAAAAAAAAGAGGTAAGAAGAAAAAATATACCAACCAGCCTCTATCTTTCACAAAGTGACATACTAGGTTCTACTCTGTATTACCCTGTTACTTTCCATTAAGCCATGAGATGCCATATCTGCTACACACATGTGCATGACAGGTACCCTTTGATAACGTGCCATGACAGGTACCCTTTAATAACATGCTATCGTGATTCCAATTCTTCCTCTTCCTCCTCCTCCTCCTCCTCCTCCTCTTTCAACAGCTGTGAGCAAACAGGTGAAATGTTCTATATGGCAGAAGCAATCTCCCACAGAGTTGAGATGCTTCTTCCAAACACAAGGTGATGAGAATGGTGCAAAGAAACCACATATATAATAAATATATAGATCATGCTTCACTTACACATTACACAAAGTTTTAACCAAAGGGAGTGGAAAGTGCAGCTTCAGCAGTAACCCCCCCCCCCCCCCAAAAAAAAAAAAAAAATGAAAATAATAATAATAATAATAATGATAGAAAAAATAAGGAAGACTTTAGAAAATGCCTCAAAGTTCAAAGATAGTCAAGGGAAGCCAGCCGAAAAGATATTGTAAAAGTGTGCTTTTTCTGTCGTTAAATAATGTGCTAATTAAGTTTTAAACCCCCTATAACAAAACTAAACAATGTTTTCCTACAACAGAGCTTTATGGAATTGAATTTCAGATCAAGTATATCATTCAGAGCAACTGGCCAGATTTTTTGATAAACAAAGATTGCAAGCCTCTTTGATACAAAAGATTTTGATTTGAGAGAATGAAGGTACAATAAATACAATAAAATAATTCAGCTGTCCATGGCAAAAATGCAACAACATCTTTGGAAAGAAATGAACTCTGTGAAATTTAAATAGAGGATGAGTTCACACACATGATGGAGACAATGCAGAGAGGCACACTGGGCAATATTGCATGGACTACGAATAATGCGTGCTAAAGAATACACAACTTGCAAAGCTACACTTTGAATGTAAACTAGGTTAAAATCTACACCAAGCATCCTCCACTGCCAGCATGGCCTATGTTTCATTCCACTTCTATTTTCCATGCATGATTTTTGTTGACAGAGAACATAAGTGCATTAAATAATTCATACGGCATACAAGAGGGGGAATACACTCCTCCATACAAATAGGTGCAGTGAGTGAGTAAGCAGGAGTAATAAGGGTTGATTTGGAAATACACACGTAGATGCTGCCTCCTGAATGGGCAATGTTTCTACACTACTAAACTTACATGCTCCTACACAGTGTACATACAATATAAATGTCTTGATCATAAAAATGACCAATTCTACTCTGAACTTCATCTATAGAACAACAAATCTCTTTAACGTTTCCAGTCAGAGTATGCCACTCAAACATACACTTCTGAAAAGATGTCGGTCAAACACTGCAAAAAAGAAAAAGAAAAAAGGAAAAACATGCTTCAGCCTATAGCACTCTTGTTTGGTCAATACACGTACAAGAACAGGAAAGACTCAATGACATTGACATTACTGTCAATCTAATCATTGCCTTTTTATATACTTCAATGGCTGTACAACAAGAAAGTCTTTTGCGATACTTATCTTTTTCCCTTCAAAGAAATCAAATCTGGCCTGTGTCGATCATGACATCAAATTATGCTCACCTCAGCTGAACTGTTTGAAGAATTGACAATAATAAGTCACATTGTTTAAGTTTCCACACATTTGGACCATTTACAGTTCTTAGATCAAAAAGGTCAGTATGACGACAATGAAAGAAAACAATTTTATGTTCTGAGTTCTGTAATACATTAGCCAAGTGAACGAGAGTACAATATATTCCTTAGCCTTTGCAAACTCTATTTATACATTGTATATGAGTGTAGACCCGTTTGAGGGTTACCACTTTGTCCATGACTTTGAACAGGAACATCTTGAATAATACTTGGGTGACTCCATTATGCATCTGGCACAGTGAAAGCATCCATTCTCTCCCTTATGATAGGGTATCACTCAGCACTAAGAAAATGTGATTTGTTTGCAGCTGTGAACATTTTTACAGGAGATCCAGTCTGCTCAAAGTGAAGCCTACATGAGAGATGTACTGCAGACTAGAGCAATTGAGTTCCAAACTGAGTCTCTACACGTGTATGTTAATAACTAAAGAATGGCATAAGGAGTTTGCAGGTTTTTGTTTTTATTTTTGTCCTTCAAGAATTGTTCAAACTCTGTCAGATAACATGAAAGGGAAAAAGAGACTGAGCCATAAAGAGACTTCCATTTTCCCCAGAAACATAAAGACAAAGAAAAGTGCAAGGAAGCTATATGCGCCTGTTTGTTGTGATTTTTTTTCCTGCTGTTAGATTGCATATGTTATACATGAAATACCTAAAGTTAAAGTTAAACTATTGCATATGATTCCCTCTAAGGAACAATACCAATCCCAAATTTAGAGTGTTTGGCACTACATGAAACACACAAACACACATACACACACACAAATAAAATCTTAGATATGAGTCAAGGAGAAGAAGATAAAAACAAACAAACAAACAAGCAAAACTTGGTGATGTCATTCTTTAAAATGCAGCTCCCATTTGCAAAGCAGAGATACATACACATCTGTGTGAGATGGGCAGCATGTCAACTACAAAATCTTACTCATCTTTAATTGGCTGAAGTTGTGCATATTTTGATTGCAGCTCACTTTGCTCCTGATATACCATGCGGTATACAGCAGAGAGCACACGCGGCTGATGTACACGCAGATTGACACAGGCAAGCTCCATGGAGCTCCACCCACTGATGTTTCTCCTTACTCCAATTCCCCCTTCCATGATCAAGTCATCTTCCCGTCCTCCGCCGCTCCTTTGTCATCTCGCACCGCAAACTACCGCTGCTGCCACATTGCTGTGTCATTGCTGCTGCTGTAATTTGCAACATACGTGCAAGAGAGGATCCCTACCAGCTGACCTCGGGATCGTCGGGGGGGAAACACACTTAGAGGTTGATGGTGCGAGTGGACGCCCGGATGTCCTCTGCCATGAGACGACTCAGGATGGGTTTGTAGATGTCCTTTGACAGTGGTAGGACCACGCCCTTCTGCTGGATCTCGCCTTCACGTGTCAATCATCATTTCAAGAGTGGGGGGAGGGGGGGGGGTGGGGAGGACAGTGCAGAAGGGATTTTTTTTTAAGAAAGAGATAGAGGGAGAGAGCATGATATTAGGTTTCTATCACGTCAAAGGCCACATTTCTAGCTGGGCTCAAAGGCAAGAACATGAGAATACCAAGGTATATTCTTAATGTCACTGTCCTGCAGGTAATGGCGGATTGCCCCAAGACAAAAATATGCACTATCATATGTAACACTACAACTGATCACAAATCTAAACTAGTGGAGATGACGCCTGTCCGGTGATCAGGAGGTCGTAGGTTCAAATCCTGCTTGAGTATGTACGCTCATGATTTTTCATCATGGCTACTATTAAAACACTGATCAATTCGGTGATTATTAACGTCAATGTAGGGCAATTTGTCAATCAGTTGCAATGAAAACATCTCGACGGAAGAATTTCATGAATTTGAATAAGTATGCATGTGCTTGAGATTCTTAAAGGGATGGAATAGTTTTGGTTGAGATAGGGGATTCAGATTTTAACTTTTCACAAGATAGTCAAAAAGCTCTTAGGTGTGATATAAGGAATATGAGCATAGGAAGAGAAATTACAAGTTTATTTGATGAAAATTGGTTTTAAAATGGCTGAGATATCCAAAAACAAAGAGGTTCTAATAAAAGGTGGGACACACCTTTTATTAGGACCTCTTTGTTTTACTTTGTTTTGGATATCATTGCCATTTCAAAACCAATGAAATAAACTTTGAATTCCTCTTGGAATGTATGCGCTTTAATATTTCATTAGTGGTTTCTCATTACCTTGAAAAATTTCAACTCTAAATTCCCCCATCTCAACCAAAACTATATCATCCCTTTAACTACGGACTTTAGTAACGGTCAGTGCAGTCCCTTGACCGTTCTTGTGCCCATGCACTCCTCCAAACCCCGTCAAGCTGCTTAAGATGGCTCAAGTATTAAAGTCATCATCTCACTTGGGCAGAGCAGTACTTATTACCCTCGTGCAATGGTCATCATGATTCAATTCTATGTAGGATTGGAATATGTTTTTCCTATTCCTTGACCATAAAGTTGTGAGACATCGGTGCAAATCAGTGAATTACTGTAAAAGTAATGATTCATTTTATGGAATTATTACTTTTTGGATGCTCCAGCATTTTGAAGTAATTAACAATATTATAGAATTGATAGAACTTATGTATCTTAATTGATGATGTTTATGATTTTTTTTTTTCTAACGCGGACTCCCGCTTCCCCTTTCCCTCCCACCCTCATTTCTGCCTCTCTAACCCCCTATCAGTATCTCTGTCTTTCTTCCCTTCCTCACTTCCTCTCGAGTCCATATCCTGGTTAAATATGTGATCATAATGGAAATGCTTTTTGTAATTTTATAACTCCATTTCTGTATTGTGTATGTGATATATTTCATTGTAACATCGTGCACTCCAGTCTCTGACTGCAATGCGATTGAAATAAAACCATTATTGAATTGAATTGAAAAGTGGATATTTTCGCGCGACTAATTTTTCACGCTCAGCTGGGTAGAAGAGTTTCGCATGTTTTTAATTCCCCGGAATCCAGACGTCAACTACTGGAATATATGGAAAGCAAAAATATTTTTTCCACTTTTACAGCAAAGCTGATGAGGGTTAAAGTCAAGCTTTCTTACCGTCCAGTATCATCTTGGTAACGATGGCTGCTGGGTAGCCCACTGTTCTGGCCATGGCTGACAGGCCATACGGATCTCCGTAGACGGTCAAGCCGATCTCTTCCTGGGTCTTGCTGCCGTCTGGCCACTCCACTCCGACCACGTTGCGCATGATGACCAAGTCACGCTCTCCCTCCCCTGAGAATGTTTGAAAATTATTTATTGTCAGGTACGGCACTAATTTTTTTTTTTTTTTTTTTTGCTATTCAGAGATTTGTTCTTCTCCATAGTGAGTTAGTAGATGGCAGTTGTTTTGATTCTTTGTGTTCTGTTTTCTAATACACCATGGCCCGAATTCACGAAGGTGGTACAAATGAAACCATGGTTTAAACCAAGGACAAAAACCATGGAGCGCCAAGTGTCGCACTGAATATTTCGTTACGAAATTGGTCATTCTGTTGACAAAATGACCGTTTCGTTAACAAAATTATCATCTCGTGGACGAAATGTTCATTTAGTTACAAAATGTTGTCATTTCGTTACAAAATGATAATTTCATCAATGAAATAACTGATTTCGTAATAAAATATTCCATGCGACACTTGGCGCTCCATGGTTTTTGTCCATGTTTTAAACCATGGTTTCATTTGTACCACCTTTGTGAATTCAGGCCCATGAGTCTAAGTCCTGAAAGAAAAGGGGGAGGGCTGTTGGTATTCTCTGTGGAATGAGTTCTGATACAAACTGAGTAAAGGTATGGGGAAGGCATATTCCAGATGAGTTGACTATGTCTCCTAAGGGTGGAGAATTATGCTCTAGTCCATGTGTGCCATGAATCAACCTTGAATCACACTTACACTTGTTGAAAATTGGCAGACATGAATTATACAAATGCACACAGGGAGTAGACAAAAACTGCAATGGCCCCACAACATACTGTTATGTTACTAAGAATGACCCATCCCTTGACATTTAAAACATGAAACACTATCAAAACTTATGTCAATGCACTAATCCCCATTGTCAGAATAATGCAATAGCATATCGTTGCTGGGGTGACAAGACCTTGTATTTGCAATTTTGGTGAAAATGACTTTTTTGGATTAATAGTCAAATAATGGCTTAATTAAGTTATGTCCTGTCCAAATCCCAACTGTCTTACTCTAAAAAATGAAGCCACCACGGCACGTCAAAGTAAAGGCTATCCCATATGCTATAGTGCTTTGGCCGCCATGTTTTTTGGCTCTCCTGAACATTTGACATTTTGTAGATACAAAGTCTTGTCGCCCCAGCGACGATATTTAAACACACACCGATGAAAACAAGCACACATACATATAGCCACAAAATATTGAATGAATGGCATAGAGTACAGATGAACTGGCCATTTTATACTACTTCAAAGGTGATATAACTCATGAAACAGCTTGACACATAAGTGTGCATTTGAATTCTGGAACTTATCAAGTGAATATATAGAAGTAATGTATATAATTGAAATAGGGTAGAAGAGGGGCTTACCATAGGATAACCTCTGACTCAGGTGATGAGAGAGGGTAAGCAAGGGAGACCGACACTTCTCAACTACCTGATCAGACATCAGTCCCAACCTACAGGCAGACAAACCAACAAAATAGCATTACACACTGAATATTCATTCACAAGATTTACTGATGTCTGTACAAAGAGAGCCTTGGTGTAATTGACATCAAATTTGTTGTACATTCTTCATCATGACAGCTTAACATGCGAGATTGAGCTGATTTTGCTACAACACATATTTCCAATAGACACCTGTCTCAAATAAGCTCAGCTTGAACTCTCAAGTTCATTGACCCTCTCTGCCACCACAAAATAAAAAAAAAAATTCTTCAAAAATCCATATAAATTCCTGGTTCACTACCAAAATTTAATCATCTGTTGCTGGTGTCATTACAAACTTTTCCTAAAAGTTTCATTCAAATCCGTTTATTGTTTGAGTTATTCTGCACACAGACAAAAAAAAAAAAAAAAAAAAGCACTGATGAATACATAACATCCTCCCTTGGCGGAGGTAAAAATCACAAACTTACTCTTTGATGGCGTTAAGCCGCTGCATGTCCTTGCCAACCTTCTCAAAGACCATGTTCTCTGCTTCCTCCTCGGTGAATTCTTTACCCATGCTCTCTCCCATGGTGACACAGACTAGCTCCCTCTACAGGTGGACAAATATAAAACAAAACAATAGCATTGTATTCAAAACTGGTGATGGCTAGATCGCACCAATTTTTTGTCACACATTATTTACTAATGTCACAAGTGATTACCATTTTGGGCATAAATTTATTCTCTATACAAATAAATGCCCAGAGTCTACGAAGGACCTGAAGAATATCATTTGGCAAAAAGCAATTAATGTCTACATGTAAGTCCAGAGTCTATGAAAGAAAAGTATAATCTCAAAACATCAGGGTAATGGAGAAACAAGCACAACATAACCACTGTAGGCAGTGAAATGAGGTTTTAATCACAAGAGGGAAAATTATCATATGAATTACCACTAGTTATGAAATATATAAAATAAAAGCGAGGCACTTCTGTACGTGACTTTCTATGTTGTTCCACTCTCCTTTGTGCATTTTCATGTTCCCTTTGCTGTATCCCATAAATTATCATCTTGTTTTGTGGGGTAAGTCTATCACTGAAATCACCCTCTTAATATTTCTCATAATCAAAGATCATTTTTTTTTTTTACATGTCCTCCTAAAACTCATTTTGTTCACTGTTTGATATGAATATCTCTAATCTAGTCATGCATTCCTTTTACTTCAATTCATTTTCATATTCTTGAGGCATCCACACACATAGTGAGCTTTTTCAAGTGATGCCTGTGAAGCAACACAGTGTTGTCACTATTCAAGGGATAAAAATGTGGCCGTTGTCTCACCCATGTGATCTCTGGTGCATCTTCATCCAGGGCTGGGTGGGGGTTCATGTCAGCCAGTCCAATCTTTCTTAGAGCTGTGGCAATATTGCAGTAGCCCTGCCGGAAAGAATCATTGTTAGCATTTGGGAAAACCACTGCATGAGCATGATGTGTTCAAACGGCATGAGCTCTATTCAAGATCTATTCTGCATGTTTGTATGGGTATGTGAGAGTGAGTAGGCATGTATACGTGAGTGTATGTGTGAATTTCTCTCTCAACATGATATGTGCACATCCACTTTTCCACCTTTTTTTGTTTCTCCTTTCTCTTGTGTGTGACTGTTGACCATTCAAATGCTTACAGTTAGCTACTGATAATCAATTACATAAGAATCATTGGTAAATTATCATGATAAATCACACCTCACTCTCCTTTACAGAGTGCAGTAACATAGATAAAATCATGACACACTAACATCATTTTCCACCTTTCTGTGTTTGATAAATAATGTAACCATATCATAGCATTGATATCACATAAACCTATTGGCCCGAATTCACGAAGGTGGTACAATCTTTGTCTATGATTTAAACCATGGACAAAGCCTATAGTTTTGTATGGGGTGCCAAGTGTCGCATGGCCTATTTCTTTTACGAAATCAGTCATTTCATCTACAAAATGACTATTTCGTTTCGTTGATGAAATGTTATCATTTCATAACGAAATAGGCCATGCGACACTTGGCGCCCCATACAAAACTATGGTCTTTGTCCATATAGTTTAAACCATGGGCAAAGATTGTACCACCTTCATGAATTTGGGCCTTTGCATTTGATAATTATTGTGATGATAACATAGCATTCAAAGTACATTTCACGTGATCCACATGACCATTCCACCTTCCTATCAGATCACTTCAAAACAAGACTGTACTCCCCCTCCTTTTCAATTTTCTTCGCACTTTCCCATCTCTTCTCTCTACTGTTCTTTTCAGGACTTCCTACATGGTGTACCACAAAAGCAAAACTATAAAAGTCATCCAATCAAAAAGACAAAAAACCACAGGCACTGACTAAATGACATCCCCCCAAATTGATGCTTGCCTCCAGTACCCCGAGGGCGGCAGGCAGAAGACCAGCCAGGGAACCAGACCCTCAACTCACCTTGTACCGGATGGTGCCCCTGATGATGTTGCCGGCCGTGGGGATGCCGTAGAGGAAGACGTACTGCATGGCATCTCGGTTGCAGTAGCCCTCCAGGTTGAAGCCGGGCAGGAAGTTGAGGGACGTGACGTTGGAAGAGTGCATGTGCATCCCAGGAGGCAGGTAGATCTCGCTGTGATCCTTCAGGTACTTGGCGTCGCGCCCTAGCGACAGGAGGGCGGTAGCCGGACTCCAGCTGGAAAAGAAGAGCAGGAGGGGTGTGGCAGATGCACATAACTATGAACATCAATAATTTCAGGGTTGATACAACTATAGGTATCCTCTTATCTGTCATTTGCAACAAAAACAGCACAGCAACATCTACTCCAGCTGGAAAAGAAGAGCAGGAGGGGTGTGGCAGATGCACATAACTATGAATATCAATAATTTCAGGGTTGATACAACTATAGGTATCCTCTTATCTGTCATTTGCAACAAAAACAGCACAGCAACATCTACTCCAGCTGGAAAAGAAGAGCAGGAGGGGTGTGGCAGATGCACATAACTATGAATATCAATAATTTCAGGGTTGATACAACTATAGGTATCCTCTTATCTGTCATTTGCAACAAAAACAGCACAGCAACATCTACTCCAGCTGGAAAAGAAGAGCAGGAGGGGTGTGGCAGATGCACATAACTATGAATATCAATAATTTAAGGGTTGATACAACTATAGATATCCTCTTATCTGTCATTTGCAACAAAAACAGCACAGCAACATCTACTCCAGCTGGAAAAGAAGAGCAGGAGGGGTGTGGCAGATGCACATAACTATGAATATCAATAATTTCAGGGTTGATACAACTATAGGTATCCTCTTATCTGTCATTTGCAACAAAAACAGCACAGCAACATCTACTCCAGCTGGAAAAGAAGAGCAGGAGGGGTGTGGCAGATGCACATAACTATGAATATCAATAATTTCAGGGTTGATACAACTATAGATATCCTCTTATCTGTCATTTGCAACAAAAACAGCACAGCAACATCTACTCCAGCTGGAAAAGAAGAGCAGGAGGGGTGTGGCAGATGCACATAACTATGAATATCAATAATTTCAGGGTTGATACAACTATAGATATCCTCTTATCTGTCATTTGCAACAAAAACAGCACAGCAACATCTACTTGGTAATATGCGAATAATTGAAATGTTGATGCTGCGATGTAGACTATTTCACTTATATTTCATCATTTATTACTTTACATTTTCAGCTGTTGTGCAACACTGTACTGTATTGCAGCACATGTAATAAGAGGCAATATACACAGAAAATGAAAACTTCTCCATGAAAAGGTGCTGTTCTGCAATCTAAGAGAGAGAGAGAGAGGGATAAATCTGCACAATGACTCAACTGAAATTCCGACAGACAACTCTAACATAGTAGAGATGCAATGGAAGAGCAGAAATAATACATTCGTGGATAATACAATGTATTTATGGGGTTTTCAAGAAGCTGAAAAATGTAAAAAGTTGACGCAAAACACACGCACGACGGATTATGTATGACAGACGCCTGATGATGAATGATCCCAATAGCTCACCTGAGCTGAAAAAAAAAAAAAAAACACAGCACAAAATGATGCCCCCAAAAAGAAATGGTTGACATCTCTGTATAGGGATTAGTTACATGAGTCACCTAATGGCCAAGATGTCTGATGAAACCTGTTATGTTGCCCTGGGCACAGACAGGGGGACTATCAATTGATAGCCCTGTGAATGAATAGAAATAGAACGGTACTTGAACAGTCAATGTGCCATCAGTATACTGCACTGCATTTCAGTCAAGTGGAAGAGACTTTTGCAAATTCATGGTGGAAGTATGAATGAAAAGTAAATAGATAAATGAAGGCTTTGTAGGTACCATGTACTCTTACACAGAATCTCAAAGGCTGCATCAGTTTGTGATATAGCTAGCATGCGTCGGTGGGAGCTTAAAACCCAAATCAGGCCAGCACACGCACACACACAAACACCTGGGGAGACCAGCCCTTTTATCCACATGAAACAAACAGACAGACTCTCACAACAGACAGCTCTCAAAACAATTGCTCCTTATTGGCAAACAAAATAGGAAACATGGGAAAGTTGTGTAACAATTTAAAGAGGAGAAATTTGTGGGATACCCTGTATCTGGCTGGATATAGGTTTAGACCAATGAAGAGTACTCAGTACACTCAGTATCAGGTCTAAACTAGGCTAGGCACTATTGAGAGGAGCTGACTGCAGTTTGGATTATTACAGAATGGCCCCTCATGGAACATTCTGTGATACTGCCTCAACTGCCAGTCAACATTTTGAAGTTGGAGTTAAAGCTGCAGACCTAAAAATCATCTGAATGACAATTGGTCAAGCCACTGAGAGGCAGTCGCCATCATCACTTTAGAAGAAGCATTTTTGTAATTTGTTTTGAATTACTGGTTGTACAATTGATACACCTCCCCATATACAACACTGGAATCTGCAATGTTGTCATTTTAGTAGACAAATACAAAAAAATCTTAAAAGACATCATGCTCTTTTTGAGTTACTGACAAAGAATTACAGTCAGGCATTATCAAAGTTGGGTAATGAGGTATGGAAAAATTATATTTCAGGATGTGATAAACCTTATAAACATTTTACTTTTTCTTTTTCTTTTTTTCTTTTTTTTTTGGGGGGGGAGGGTTACATATTACATAATATGTTTTTGAACACCATTTTGACATTACAGTATGCGGGCACGTGGTTTTCTAAGGCTTTTTTGGATCTTCATAACAAACAGAAACATATCACTAGAAATAGACATTCAAGAAACATTGCAACTCTCATCACCAAACCCGACGGCGGAGTGATCTGAAATTCTGCGCAGGCATGCTTTCTGCTGTACACTGCCTAGTAAAAGAGCAATATGCCAACAACCAGACGGCAAGGAGGTGGATGATAAACCTACGTGAAAGCATGAGATGTGAACACTGCCACTGGTCAAGCCTCGATTATATAGTGGGAGCAGCACCCAGTGGCTGAGCCATGCAGTGTTTACACTGATGCCACCATTGTGCATCTTGCACACCTGTGTGTTTTGATTGATATTGTCATATCTATCCCCAAAATAGCACCAATGTATGGCTACTCTCCAAACAATGGCTAAGCATTTGCAGCCCGCTGCTGTGATCGGGACTACCAGCAAAAAATTTGATGCTGCTCAGGGGGGAAAAGAATTATCATACCAATCTTTTTCTGACATGGGGCCCAATTTTAATCTGTAAAGAAAAACATGGAAAACTGTTTAAACCTTGGACAAACAAACTGTGACATGATAAATGTTAATGAGAAAGCAGAAACTTTTTGCTATTGTCTTTTCAGACTACTGTATTTCAATCTTCATTGCATATCATCCTAGTGTTGCTATGGTAACCACTAAGAGCAGCCTACTACTGTGGCCATGAGAACCAATATGGTCATTGTTCTCCCCAAACTCTACCACGCCCTCCCTCCCTCTCCCCTTCTCACCGACTACTTACAGCCCTAAGTTGAGTGTATGGTGACATGTCAACTTATATTGTATATGCCATATATTTCGAAAGTCTAAATTTTCACGAATCGGGAAGTCCCAATGATTTCGCGAGCGGTTAAATGTGTGATCGTGGAGACCTGTAGTGAACGGAGAAATGTACATGCGTACATCACATCGACATCGGGATCAGAGTAAATATTTTCGCATGTCTTTAATTTCACATATAGCACCTGACTCACGAAATTTGCGAAAATAAAAACCTCGCAAAATATTCGGCGTTGCAGTAACTTCACAGCAAATAATTGGATATTCTTCTTTCTTTCTTTTTCTTTTGCATTTTTTTTTTTCAGCTGCAGATGAAATTCTAAATTGCAATCAGTACTTTAAGCAATATACAAGGGGATTATCATGCAGAACAGTAATGTGAATGTTACATACTTCAAAGTGTGGAAATTTTGGGAATTTTGCACTATGCTAAAATAGAATGAAAATACTGCCATGCTATCAATACATTTCTGCAGTAAGAGGCAGGCTTGCGGCAACTTACACTGTGTAACAAGGAAACCACCATTGTGTGGGAGCCCTCTTGCTAATACGGTAGAACACAGCAAGTCATAGCTAACTTTTCCATGATCAACCAGGACATAACAAGATGGCCTACTCTGCCATTGATAGGGTACCCTGAATGGGTCTAGGGCAATTACCCCCTGGGCAATTACCCCCCGACCCTTCCCCTGACCCTTCCCCTGACCCAACCTGAACCTAATCCTAACCCTAACCCAAACTCTATACCCTAAACCTAACCCTAATCTTTACTCTAACCTTGTCACTAACCAGTATTCAGCCGGGGGAAGGTAATTGCCCTGATACGCCCTAAATTAAATACCTGTAAATGACCCCCTTCCCAAAGTTCATTCTTAATGATATCCAAGCATTCTCCTCCACTAAAGCAGTGATAATCTGTGATCACAGTGCAGTGACTTCATAGTTTAAGGTAGAAATGCCAATTGCTCTCACCTGAATTTGTACTTGAGGGGATTGGCAGAGAATTCTGGGGCTGGCAGACCTCCACACCATGACTCAAACAATGTCACCTTTCAGGAAGAGAAAAGAAGGGAGGGGAAGATGTTATCCACAATAGCGAAGGCAAAAATCAACTAGAAATGTCGCTAAGGCGACTGGTATGCCTCCGCCATAATGCACGATTCTCCTAATAGGTCTATAGTACATGTAGACAATATGTGATTACATTTTCACAAAATTGGCAAAATATTAAAATGACAAGTTTGTCACAAATGTGTTGAATGTTCACCTTCCTTGACCCACTTGTAGGTTTAATTGGATGAATAAGAGAGCATGTACTTGGGGATTTACGGACTTTAACTTGACTTTGACCCATTCATAAGTTTATGCACTGAGTAATTTTCAAGGTATGGAGAAAAAGTGCAATTTCTATAATGAAAAGTTCATTGTTACCATTTTCATCTGGCCTTTGACCCTAAAATTCATAGGATAATCACTGTCAGGCACAACATGCATAAATACGTAGTAAGTTTCAAGATAACTTGAGCCACTTCTGAGATATGGAGGAAAAAGTTAGTTCAGCACTTTCCCTTGATCTTTGACCTTTTGACCTTTGAGGCAAACAACAAAAAAAAAAAGAAAAAGAAAAAAGAAAGCTTCCAGAAAATCTCTATTAGGTTATACATGCATACACCAAGTGTAAAAAAAAAAAGATAATCCTGCTGGCATTGCATAAATATGAGGGAAATAGTAAAATTTTGAAGTGTTGCCCTTGATCTTTGACCCATGAACCTTAATTCTCTAGATATTCACTGCCAGTCAGTACATGTATATATACTATGTTCCATGGAGATATCTTGAACAATTTCCAAGATACAGAGAAAAAAGTTAAGTTTTAATATTTTTACTTGACCTTTTGACCTTTGACCTTTGACCTCATGACCCCAAACTTTCACCAAAGAACCTTAATTGGGTAATACATGTATACACAAAGTTTCAAGAAAATATCTTCAGGCATTGCATAGATATGGTGGAAATAGTGAAATTTTACATATTTGACCTTGACCTTTTGACCTTTGACCTTAAGCATGTGCACCCAAAAGTTGATAGGCACAACTTCACCCCCTAATACACATACAGGCCAAGTTTCATTAGGATACCTCAAAAGGTTTTTTAGTTACGCTGTCCACAAAATTCATTACAGACGGACAGGACGGACGGACGGACGGAAGGAAGGAAGGACGGACAGACGGACGGATGGACGGACGGACAACCCGAAAACATAATGCCTCCAGCACCACTTTGTGGCGGAGGCATAAAAACTGACATTAAGGAGAAACAAAAAATGCACTGGTTAGCCTCATGATTTGATGAATTGCTACTTCTGCTTTGGTCTATGTTTTCTCTAATCTCTTGCACCTAAGTATATCACCCCTGGTGACATACTATTACCTCTTTTGGTTCACTGCAACAAATCCTCACACTTTCAACATCACAGTGGAATAAAGTTGGCACCAGTTTTAAAACCAAATATTAGACTGCACCATCCCTGGTCTGAAAGATATGAATGCATAGCTTGTAATGTGCTTTTCCTGGTACTATTTTGTACCTTCCATAATGGATAATCATAACAGATTTGACAAAAACAACACAACAAACAAAAACAAACAAACAAAAAATATGATGATCAACAATCTATTCATGTTGGAAAATAAGTTGCTGTGTTTGTGTGTGTGTGTGTATTTCTTGTTTTGGGGTGTTTTGTTTTTATTATGCCTCATCATGGATATTGTACAGCATGCCTTGCATCATACCTGCATATCTCTCAAGACCATGAAAATGATACAAAACACCATTTCCAGTGACATGCATTATCCAGATGTTAATCTTCAGTCTCTCTGTTTAATGCAAGACAGCCAGATATTCATTTTAATATCAGAGTGTATCAGAGCTAGGATTCAGCTGCTTTCATATTCAGATAGCTCCTTCAAACCCCTCCCTAGTGAGCTACTGTTCACTTGACCCCCTGCCACACTGAAATAAGGAAAGTTTTGTTCATAGGCAAAGTAGGTGAACAAAATAACTGGTGACCTCTCACCTTTCCCCCTCGCTGTTTGACATTCTCGAAGCATTCCATGGCCAGCATGTGGTCAATGCCGGGGTCAAGCCCACACTCTGTTAGGAGGGTCACTCCAGCATCCTCGGCACTGCAGTACAGGGGAATGGTAGACAAGACTTTACAGTGTCACTGCTGTTAACGCTGGACAGACTGGACAATACTGACCACATGCAACTCATATTGCTTCTCTGGGGCCAAGGCATTGTAAAACCAGAAATTTTTGTGAGCATGAAACTTTCGGGAATTTTGCGAGAAGCCAAGATTTGCAGAAGTAAAATAAACGTGTTGAATGCCAGTGCAAAGCTGTACACCATACTCATAATAGTATGCATCATAGTAGTGTGCACTCTTTTGTTTATTTGTTGGTTTGGGTTTTTTTTTAAAGCATGTTAACGAGTGCATATTTAGTTTTGTTGCGTGCTTTATATTGACCAGCAGTGTGTGTTCAATAAATCATCAATCAAAGTACATGTAGTATACTTATATTTTTTTCAGTCGGCCATTCGCGAAAGTGTCATGTCATGAATGCTTCTGGTTTTACAGTACTCTCAGGTCACTCAGGTCACCAGAAGGAAAAAAAGGCTGAGCACTACAGTATCATAGGCAAGCCTCTATGCGGGTTGATTTAATGAGAGTTAATACATTTTAGTCCTTTTAACAAAATTAAATCTGGCTCTAATATATATCATACAATTTCTTATGGTAGCATTTTCTCAAAGACGAACTGGCAAAGTCTGTTTCACAACATACATTAGACTATAGCACAGCATTATGATTAGTATAGACAGCCATAGGACAAATATTTCCAGGTTCCATTGCAGATTACTTGGTCTTACAGTTACAACGGATATCACACACAACTTACTAGTAAAATACCTGGAATATCATTTCTGTGCTCTTAAAGGGGAAGGCTAGTAACTGATCAGTGGGAATCAGTGGAAATGCTGGGAGATGATTGTTCCAATCCTTGTGGATTCATTTAAGAGTACATTATATATCTATTATTGTGTGAAAATTATTTGCTTCAGAATGGTCTCATATTCAAGTAATGTGCAGTTTAATGTTTCCAGGTTAGCATGCCTGGTCAGTGACGGGGCATTAAGCTGCACATTACTTGAATATGAGACTGTTCTGAAGCAAATAATTTTCACACAACGATAGATATATAATGTACTCTTCAATGAATCCCACAAGAATTGGAACAATCATCCCCCAGCATTCGCAGTGATTCCCACTGATCAGTTACTAGCCTTCCCCTTTAAGGAGGGCTATGCCTTGGTATTAGAATGCTTGTAATATTTTGAAAGCATAACTTTCCATGTGAAGGGGGGAAAAAATTCTTCCCTTCTGAAGTTTGCTCACCTCTGCTGCAGCGCTCTGAATGAGGGCGCTGTGTAGCTTGTGGTGACCATGTCCTTTTTGTGCTGTATGCATAGTTGCGCAACGTTTTGGTGGAGGTGCATGGGCAGGAGACTGCAACCACAATGAAGATACATGGTTACATTTGACAACGGGCGATGACTGAATTACAGCTTAACTCAACAATATGGAATCACTGGCAAAATAAGCCATCTGAAGGAAAAATGCATTACAGATTTTACACATTATACAAAAGCTTCAGTTGTAGAGCAGTGGATGACCAACGGTGAAAGAAAAAACTGATGTGACAAAGCAATGAAAACTCATGAAATGAATACTCAAATGTAATCTGTAATTTTTGTCACATGCTATAACCATCAGGTGTCACATGCTATAACCATCAAGTTCAATGTCATTTATCATTACACCATTAAGCACTATGAATTTTTGAAACGGAGCATCAACACGGCTTTTGAGATTCATCCTATATGGATTCCTATAGAGAATGATGAAAGCAAGATAAAAGCATTTTCTATCAGGAAGTTCATCCTGCTGCAACATTCCATGTGAAGCTTCTGAAAAGATTATTGGTTAGGACTCACTCTACAAAGGCAAGGAAATATGCTCTCTCAAGTTTCGTTGTATTTCACAGTACGTAATAAGTAGGCAGTAGCATTTGTAATCTCACATCAGTATCAAAGTTATAGAGGATAAGTTTAATGTTACATATCCTGATACTGTAGATACACAGATGTTTATGTGCTCATCTGCACCCTCTGCATGATTCCATATTTACCTGATGACAACATCATGTTCCTTGACACACTTATCCAGCATTTCCTGGTGTCTGTCCACATTGAGGTACATGGCCGCAGAGTTGGGATAGCGACTGGCCAGGCCCTCCGCAACCTCCTTCATGTCCGACGCTGCAATGAGACAAATTCAGCCACTGTTACCAATGAATCATGACTTTGCAACAGCCCGTTTCTTTATTGGGGGAATGCATGCATCTTAATGCATGATATGTGTCTTATTAATCACATCCCTGGCACATCTAATTGTGATTATATAAGTGTAAATTTCAGTTCAATACAAGAAATTTCAAGAGCAAATGTTCATTGTTCATGTTTCTTGATATTGTATTCAGCAGCGATTTCGGTTTTAAGTGCACGATGACACACATACAAGTGATTTCTGACTGAGCATTCAACTGAGCATTCAAGAGAGTTACATGTTCCCTTCTGAAAAGAGTGTTTTCGCATGTGAACCACTGATAACCACATGACAGATATGTTACTGAGTAGCTGTACTTTCCAGATGCGAGAAACAATTGGACCAGCAAAGAATCATACTGTCCTTGTCTGTGACTAGGAGCAATACGGTTCACTGACAGTGATGATATGCAGGTATCTTCCCCCAAGGCCTCAAGAAAATGTGAAAAAGGCATTTTCATCATCCCATGTTATGAGCTAATGTTAACAACAATGATGAAATATGCCATCGACAGAGGAGAGTCTGCAGAAGTTGTTGCAGAGACAGCTGCCAGACATGGAGTTTATTCCCAAGATCAAAGGAAATTAAGAAGAGGTAACTTGTCACTACACAACACCAAGGACCCATCTCTCAAAAAGAGAGGAAGATTGAGAAACAACCAGCATATAAATTGATGATACTAAAAGATACCTCTTCAAATACCATCTTCAAAATGAGAGGCATAAATCCTGCCCCTCCACGCAAACAACATTGACTACCAACCTGTTGGGCAGAGATGAAGAAGCGCATGGTCTGAGACATGAATCCACTCCCTCCGCAGTTCTCACGCAAGACTATTAGATCACATTGAATGAATCATCTAACTTACTGACTTCCTGGACAAATAAAAAACCTACACGTATATATACTGTATATAATATACACAACAACGCAGAGGACACTAACTCAGTGTCAGGAATGTATCAGAACTCACCGATAGTGCAGGCGACAGTCTTGTCTCTGGTAAGATAGTCCACGACTGGTGGGACCATCATTCCTGAGCCAAGGATCAAAACTTTCTTCTCTGCTGTTGCCATATCAACGGGTATTCTCCTACAAAAGAATTTCAGCCAGAAGCATTTAGATCACATGCATACATACTTACATGCAGTGTATATATATATATATATATATATATATATATATATATATATATATATATATATACATAAACAATTAAAACAAAATATCAGCTCAAAAATTGAAAGTAATACAACCCCAACAAACAGGTCATCAGCATGTCAAGCCAAATGACCTTTGACCTTTTCCAGGTGGTTCCTATCTCTAAAATGTATTGAACATGATGTTCTCCCAATGTGCCAAGTCTTATGCTTATAGGCAAAAATGTGCAATTATGTCACAATTTGCCTATCTGACAAAGGAGGTCACCTTTGATTTGCTCACTCTTGTGATTACTTCATGGTCTATGTGTTGGAAGGAGACAAGAGTTTATTGAGGAGCTACACTCCTCAAGAATAATAATAATAATAACAATAATTCACAACATTTATATAGCACATTATCACATGAAATGCCTCTTAGCGCTATGGGGGGAAAATAAGTACAAAAACTTGGATGTTCCCAAATATTTTCCTTTAATCCTATTTCTACAAACAAGTTATATGGTGCTTTCATTGAGACAACTGAATTTACAATGAAACTTTTGCAGTAACTTGCAAGTTTAACTTTACACACTGTCAATTACTGCTTCAAAAACTAACATTTGAATCAAAATTTATGATATCATGAAAGCTGTGATGTTTGTTTGCTGTTTTTTCATGGCTTCAAGTTTTTCAGGGTTTGTGAACGGTATGTCTACTTACGGATCAATTTTGTCCCGTAGGTCTTGGATGTATTTGTAGTTGTTTGTCAGTTTTCCATTGGAGCAGATTATTGCCTTTGATACAAGAAAAAAATGGAGATGATGTCACGAAGAGAAAACAAGAAAACAACATAGAAATCAAAGTTGTCAAGACATTGCTAATAATCAAGAAATTGCAACTAATCAGATACTGACCAAGATGGGTACTTATTACACACAAACCTGAACAACATGTCAAACAAAAACGAGGAATGTTGCTATGGCAACTGACATGCCTCTGCCATATGGCATTATTCTCCCATAGGTTTGTTGCACACCATGACATTGCGCGACGACAGATTCAAATGACTGGTAAAAAATTGAAATGACATGTTTGAAAGTTTGATGGCAGAACCCCATATGTGTTTGGTGTTTACAAATTCTTTGAGCCAGATTTCATTTGGATGGCTAAATTGTTTCAGAGAGTAAGTATTAAGGAATTTGAGCTATCCTTGGAAACCACAACAGGTTCTTAAGTTACTAGTATGCTGTCCAAAATATTGATTACAGACGGAAGGACAAAGAGATGGACAGACAGACAACCCGAAATCATAATGCCTCCGGAATGAAAAAAAAAATACATGGATAACATGACATCACACACAGTATGGTGAAATAGATTACATACGAAATCTCACTCTACGATAGTCAGGTGCATTGTTAACTTACATCTCTGATGACACGAGAAAAGTCCTCCTGTTCAAATGGCTTTGTTGCATCTGACGTCAACTGTGAGTTGAGTGAAAATATATGGAGTTAATTATATCAGTATGTCACAATCTAAATTGATGTAGCTCAATGGCACTAAACACCACCACCACCAACAACAAAAAAAAAATTAAATAAAGCACACACTCTATATCATTTACATGCACCAAAATAATTGTATGAAAGCTGCATGTGTTTTTACGCACAGGTTCAGAGTTTTTGCCTGCAGCTACAAACCAACTATCCCTTTAATGTGCCTCCAATGTAACAAAATATGAATGTTTTTCTTACATCAACTGACAGCTATTGTCTAACCCAGTTGATTTGATGAGATGCATTGCATGCAACACTGAATCCACAACTTCGTAACCCCCCCTCCTTCCAAGGCTATGATATATGTGTTGTTAGAGTCATGTCCATTTATTCATCCCAAGTCTCCATATCAATCTGGCACTGTGGCAGGTTAGCATCTTGGTACCGGCAGAACATTCAATGGGCACATCAAGTGTGATTGCAAGGATGAAAACTGCCACATGATTGAGTTTTTGCTCTGGACAAATTTCAGAGAACTTTTTTTTTTTTAATAATTTCCAGCATGAGAGTATTTCTGTCTATATTCTTAATATCTATAATATAAATATATATCACTTATGTCTATACATGCCTTTATTCTAACTATATAAATGTATATTCACATGTTGTTATTTTCACACTAGTTGAATGGTGCAAAATATTTGTGAAAGTGTCCACAGAAAGAAATGGTTCATGTTTACAGTTTACAGTAACATATATTGTGTATGGTCTGCAGGTATCCTGGACATTTATGGTGCAATTGCACTTACTAGTTCAGGGACAAGAGGGGCCAGAAGTCCACCGAAAAAGTCAGTGGCCTCTCTGGGCAGCTGGGCGGGCATGTTGTCGATGGAGCAGACCAGCACTCCGTCTCCGGAGAACCGCAGGGACTTGAAGTGCTGGTGCCTATGGTCTGCGTCGTAGAGGCAGAAGGGGGACTCGATCGTGGTGCAGTCGGCGATGAACTCGATGGAGCCACCGGGGTCTGCCGTGATGTCACAGATGGCAAGGAGGCGGTGCGGGAGGGTGGGACAACCGGGCACGGCGGAGGTCTGCGGGTGGCTAACAGGGCCCAGTAGGGGTTGTGTGTCCATGTTGGTAAGGAACCGGGGATGGTTGACATCCCAGAAGATACCGTTGATGATGCAGGATGCCCAAGGTCCAATCTGACAGTCATTCAAATCAGATTTTTCACACACATGATTCATAAAATCATAACAAAAATAAACCTGGTAATCTATACAACACACATGTATGACTGTATTCTGATAGTGAAGGGCTGCCAACATTGACACATTGAAATCAAGAAGGTTCCATCGAGAAAAATATAATGCCACATGCTTCCAATTAAGCTATAGAAGTTCCCAACTCAGGGAAGCTTTTAAATTCATTTTCCCCCTTCAAGGGGGGGGGGGGGGCATGTAGAGATTAGGTAAGTCATTTTTCACAGAGACATTTGCAAAATTTGGAATGATAAGAGCAACAACTGATTGTCAAACCTTCACAGCAGCTCTTTACATTATACTCTCACAACTGGCAACTACAAAGTGCCATTGACCTATCCTAGCTACCAGTAGTTCTTTGACTTTTTTGCACAGCCCCAACTGTATCAGGGCACTTACCCTCCCCCCCCCCCCCCCCCCCCACACACACACACCGGGCTAAACATGGTTTAATGATAAGGATAGAGTAAGGATTAGGATTAGGGTTAGGTTTAGAGTTAGAGTTTGGATTAGGTTTAGGATGAGGTTCAGGATTAGGATTAGGGTCAGGGGAAGGGGAAGGGTCTGGGGCAGTGCCGTATATAAAGAGAGTCTGCCCAACTCGGTTTTCAGCTTATTAGTTTTGAAGTTTGTGATTGGTCAAAACTGGTCCTGTGATCTTTGTAGAGCCATGTTGTTACCAAAGTGCAATCATAGGCAATACCCACTGTTCACTACCCCTTATTCAGCTTGCTTTCATTACTTACATCTGAGCGCACACGCAAACTCCCTAGCGCATAATACGATGGGGAAACAACATTGCATCCAATTTAGCAGTTGTCCAGACTCTATATATGGCACTGGTCTGGGTTCATTGCCCAGGGGGGTTAATTGCTCAGGGGGTAATTGCCCAGGGGGTAATTGCCCAGGAGGTAATTGCCCAGGGGGTAATTGCCCAGGAGGTAATTGCCCAGGGGTAATTGCCCAGGGGGTAATTGCCCTAGACCCGCCCCAACAGTGAGAAACACTACCTGCGAGACCTTACCTCTTCACTGAAGGTTGACTTGTACCTCTCGGGATGCATGTCATACTCGGCCCGGTCAAACTCTCCCCCATCTTTTCTGACAATGTGGTCCTTCCTGTGGACCACCGTGGCATACACCTTTCTTATGTCTGGATGAAGTGTGAGAAAAAATGAATGATCCATGAACCAGTAATAGCTGACCAAAAAATAAAAATCAAATAATGTTATACAATTTACACCTACTGTTCTATATCTTATCTATAGATAATCAACTTGATACATGCAGACATGCTTTGACATATGGGCCCGAATTCAGGAAGGTGGTAGAACTGAAACCGTAGTTTAAACCATGGACAATTTGTATTCTACCGTGAAATTACTTGAATTGTGTGTTAAAACTGTTCAACACACGAATTCAATCTCAATTGATAGAAATTACCACGAGAAACATGTAAAATTGGCCATTTTGGTAATTTTCACCATGTGTTCACTCAACCGTGAAATTTTGTGCACAAGTCACATGGTACGATAAGAAGCACATAAATTATACGTTGCATGCCTTTTTATCCTGGAAAATTGAAATTTGTTCCGATATCACCAAATCAAAGTTGCAAAATTGGGCTTGTGAACTTCAAAAAGTGACCATTTTGACTTTAAAGTCATGCTCACTCAAGCGTGACCAAATGATATCCACTGAATTTCACATGAAAGGTAGTTGAGAAATACAGCTACATGATCCTGTATTCAGATTTCCTCAAAGGTTCCTGATTCATAAATTACAGATGTTTGTTTTAGGGGGAACTTACTTTTTGTTTAGTGTTTTAGATGTGTTTAGAGGGATCTACAACTCTTTTGTATCTTGGGGCCATGAATGTTTTTATGTGCACAGGTTGGGGGTTGCATTGTTTGAAATTGAATGGCCACCCTGAATGTAATTGGGTCTGTACATAGCGGGATTAACTCTAGGGGAATGAACTTCGTCTGTAGTATCTTTTGTTTAGAGTTGTTGTGGGCTAGCTTTCTTAGAGGAAAGGGAGTCTGATCCTTGAGTTCGGAGAGTGCAGACATGGGATAGATAGCTCTCAGCCAGATGTATCTAGTCGGTGTGGTGGAATGTATTGTGGAAGCTTGTGCTACAATAAAAGCAACAGGGCATGTTATATATACACACAAGTTGAATCTCCCATTTTGTTTTTGATATGCGTGAGGACTCGAACTGAGATTGAAGAGGAAGAGTTGTGTTGATACATGTGAGTGACCTATGAATTGGAAAGGCAAAACCCCCAGATGATATATTACTATACTAGTACACAAATACTCTACCTATCTGTTGTGAATCTACAAGAACAAGTATGATATTGTCAACTAGACAAAAAAACTAAACTAGATATATCACTACGGCGACTGATATGCCTCCGCCATAATGCATGGTTCTCCTAATAGGTCTATAGTACAATGTCTTGACAATGTGTGATGACAGTTTCACACAATTGGCAAAATATGAAAATGACAGGTTTGCCACAAATGTGCTGAATGTTCACTTTCCTAGAACTAGGTTCAATTGGATGAATGATTAAAATGTCAGAGTGCAGGTATTTGGGGAACTGATGATTTTTACTTGACTTTTGAGCCTTTTATAAGTTTATGCATTGAGTAATTTTCAAGGTATTGAGAAAAAGTGTAATTTCAGTATCAAATGGGAAAATAGCATTATCTAAACCTGGCCTTTGACCTCACAGTTCCAAAGAGAATCACTGTTAGGTTGAACATGCATAAATATGTAAGTTTCATGATGATACCTTGAGTTACTTTTGAGATATGGAGGAAAAAGTGCAATTCAGCACTTTCATTTGACCTTTGACATTTTACCTTTTGGCAAGAAACTTCCCACAGAATATATATTGGGTAATACATGCATACATCAAGTTTAAAAAAAAAAAAAAAAAACCTTCAGGCATTGCATAAATATAAGGAAAGTAGTGATATTTTGAGGAGTTGACCTTGACCTTTGACCCCCCTGACCTTTGAACCATGACCCCCAACTTCCCTAGATAATCACTGCCCATTGGAACAAGCATATATACTAAGTTCCATGAAGATACCTTGAACCATTTGCGAGATATGGAGAAAAACATGAATTTTCAACTTTTTTTTTCACAAAATAACCTGTGACCTTTGACCTTTGAACCCGTGACCCTCAAATCCAAACAAAGTATTATCCCCCCAGGATATACCCTCATACCAAGTTTGATGTAAAACCACCACACGGTTCTTGAGATATCGACAAAAACAAAATGGGACGGATGTACGTACGTACGGACGGACGGACGGACGGACGACCCGAAAACATAATGCCTCCGGCCACTTCGTTGGCGGAGGCATAAAAACAGATACAAAAGTATTTTGAATGGATAATGTTCCCACTGACTCCAGCACCATTGGGTAGGCCTACACGGTGACAATTAACTTCAATGTAGGTCTGACAATTTGACGATGTATCAACACTGGCATACAATCAACTTCGAAGGAAATGTCAGACAGTTGTTGTTCTTTTTTAAAGTCCACAGCACGGTTCACAAAGTACACAAGCCAATACTGCTTTCAACTTCAAAATACAAACAGTTTAAGAAAAGACTTTCTAGTCTATAATGGTGGGACTTGTTTGAGGGGAACTGTGAGGCACACATTTCTTGTTTTAATATTTGTGTGTCTTTATGAAGCAGCAAAAGCAGCAATAACCCATTGATTACCTCCATGCAGGGCCACTTCCTTCAAGTCGCGTGGTTCCACATACTCCACTGGCAGTTCCTCCATCATCTCCCTGGCTCCCTGCCAGAGCAAACACAATGATATAAATTGATACAGCGCCTTGACCACAGAATACACACACACACACACATACACACACACACACACACACACACACACACACATATATGCACACTGATACTCACACCAACATAAGCAAGAGCCCTGGGTGCTTAACTGCTCGACAAAGCTACAAGATAAATTTGATCTTGATGCAACCTCCTTGAGGTATCCCTTTTTACAGTTTTCTATTCCTCTCTGGAGTTATAGCACCAATGTCACAAAGACAAGCCATGTTAAAGGCTTAAAATTGTCTCTGAAATTCCATCAAGGGAGAAATAATATGTGTTGAGGAACAAACTCCCTAATACATGAAACTGTAGGTCTCAAATCTAAGGGTGGATGATTACTGTGGATTTCAACACAGACATTAAAACATTTCTGAGAGAACTTCAGTAGTTCTAAGAGCAGTGATTTGATTCTGAATAACTTTCTCTATCCTTTTCTCTTCAAT
This sequence comes from Diadema setosum, assembly GCF_964275005.1. Taxonomy (NCBI): domain Eukaryota; kingdom Metazoa; phylum Echinodermata; class Echinoidea; order Diadematoida; family Diadematidae; genus Diadema; species Diadema setosum. The sequence continues at coordinate 37,931,891 of NC_092686.1, forward strand.
CTGTGATAATACCGTATTCAAAATCAGATGAGTGCAAAACAAGGAGAAGTGTTCTCAAATGCCTAAATTCAAATCCATCTTGCATATTGTGGGACTGGAATTAATTAATAAGTGGTGATAACAACAACTGATACAAAATTTCATTTGATGCCTGATGGTTTTGTTGCAAAAAATCTTTTGATGAACCCTCTATTATGAACACTGACATAAAATCTTTTTGGCACACTGGAGAGACAAGGAAGAGTCTTTAATTAGCATACTGTAACACATTAATTGTTCAGTGTTCACTATGACAAACAAAGAAAAATCATGCACATACATACACAAGTGGGATTCAAACCCACAACCTCAATCTTGATTGCAACAAAGGCATCATATCTACTACATGCAAGGCACTACACTACCAAGCTCCTGCCTGATAGCCATCAATGGTTCTGATAGCTCACGGCAGGCAGCAGGTATGGAACACTCAAAAACACTGAATGATCGATGCGTATCGACGTTGGCAAAGGGCACTTTGTCAATCAGTTGAAAAAACAAAACAAAACAAAACAAAACAAAACAAAACAAAACACAACTGGAGGCAATAATCATCAATCTGAACAGTCTCTGACACCTACAAGTGAATCCAGAGGGGAAAAAAAAGAAAAATTCCTTACCTGTGACACATTTCCAGAGCCCATAAAGACAAATGTAAGTGGGCCGATAGATTTTGGCATCAGACCAAGCGATATCTCATAGCCAGCATCACGAATAGCCTGCCGGGCCATGCTGCTATTCCGGTAGTTGTGTGCAGCTGCTATGTGCTGTGAGAATAGGAGCAGAGTTGCATACCCGGTAATCACATCATTATAAGACTGTGGAAGTTGATTTGTAAATCTCTGGGGGGGGGGGGGTGCAGTCTTGCATGATATTTACATATTTTAACGCAAAGATCAATACACATACAGAATTTTCAGCCTAACTCCCATTATGATCTCTTCTTTTCTTAAACACAAAAGAATGTGTTCCAGTATTTAAGATAGAGCTTGTATATTTTTTCTTTAAATTGCAGGAACATGACAGAGCAAAGGGAAATCTTTCTTCACTAGCATATGTTCACACTAGAACGCATAACGGCACTTAATTGTGTATTCTCTCATTTCTGGACCCATAAAACAACAAAGATAAACAATCAAAATAACTTACAATATAAGGCGTGTGATGGCCCAGGGCAAGAAGTCGCAGTCCTATACCGTGAAGAATATTAATCATTCCTGCGATGCCAGCAAACTTCCCAAAGGCTACCAGACGTTTGCCACTATCGTCTACGATTTTCTCGTAGTCCACCAGTCGTATATTCTGTGAGAGTTTCATGTGGAAAGCAGGAGAGTGGGTCCAAGAAAGGAGTAGATGAAGGGAGAATAACAGAAATACACAAGTACTAGTCAATGATTGCTGATTTGAAACAGAGTAAAAGTGTGAAATATGAGGAGCATATGCATCTAAAATGCAGTATGAATAAAAAAAATGTAAGATTACGATATCATAAATCTAACTACTAATGTCATAGAAAAAAAACAAATAAATCCCTATCTGTTGCAATGTCAGCTCATATCAAAACAGGTCAGAAGCAAATTATACTTCACCCCGCTTCTATTGTTATGTGCATTGTAAGCCTAGAGATACATGATATATAGATGATGACTGGCGGGGGAGGGAACATACTGAATGTTCCACCCGAAGGGTTTGAAATGCTATTGAGGGAGGTTATAAGTCCCAAGACGAAGTCGAGGGACTTACAGCCTCCCGAAATAGCATTTCAAACCCTGAGGGTGGAACGTTTGGTACATGTTCTCGACAACAAAAGTCATCATCTGTTATATTATATCGATTACTCAAATCTGTTTTTTCACATTGTATGGAACAGGCAACTTTATCCTATCGATTGCGTGAAAAATATGATCGTTCAATCGTTCAGTATCGTTTGTCATTTGTTACGTGAAAATGTTTTCCCATGGGAAAACATTACAAAAATGTTCTGCCCATGGACGAACATAATGAATGTGCCTCCATCATGTGACTGTGTTTAGCCAATCACTTACCGGTATTTGACTAACCCGTTTAATATAATCTATTCTCCTTGAGTTTCCTCTTTCAATGGCACAGAATTAGTACATTTATGTGTTCAGGTCAATGGAAAATCTGTTGTGTGTTACAATGTTTAGATGATTATGCGCCATAACACTGTGTTGTGAAAAGAATGATAATCCTTTATATCCAGAACTTTTGAACTTTTGATTGACACTGTTATACCGCTATGTTTGATTTTTTTTTTTTAATAAAAAAATTAAAAAATAATACTGATTCCAGAGTTGCCACTATCCCATTTTGGTGACAACAAAAGCTGTACGACAGTACGCACAGTTAGAAACTTGCCAGCTTTATCTCAGCATTGTCTCACATAATGGAGCTTAAATGACTATTAGTATTAATCATGCTATTGGACATTTTACAGTGGCTGTCACTATGGATGAATACCTTTATTGTGTGCAAACTGAGATATATTGCCTTGAGCTACTGTGCAATTCCTACTTGGGCGGAACCTCAGCATAATTAACTGAAGTCAAGGTCAAAATTCTTTTGTAGCACTCTATTGTACAGTGTAGGTTTGAATGAAAGATTGGTACAGACTGCAGTACTTGTCACTGCTGTATTTGAGGGTATGTTTTCCACAAAGCCTGGGTTATGTAAAGAGCATGCCACAGTGTGTACTGCAGTATAAATGAGTGATAGGCTGTAAATATGTTTATGGCAAACAGATATTCAATCTTTTCATAATATGCCACATACTGGATCCTATTGCAAACAGGACATCTCTCCCACTTCCATTTTCTTTCACATTCTTTCTGTCTTTCTTTCTCTCACCCTCTCAAATACTATCTACTTCTCCTTCTACATGTACCTGCCTACCCATCTTATCAATCCATCAATACATATACGTACATCTAGCTAGCTAGCTACAATGCATCACAATGCAATGTATCTACAAAACAAATCATTTTCTTTTTGCTATTGTTGTTGCTGTTTATTATTATCTAAATTCAACGCAGGTCATGTGACTGCTGCACCACTCAGCTTCCTTCTACACGTGTTTTTAAATGGATGAACTCCAAACTGGGATAAATTTTCCTCCACCTTCTCCAGGAGCTGGTCCAGCATAGGCATGTTCTCTGTCTGGGCCTTAATCGTGTGCGAGAAGAAGCAGTAGGTCTTGTTGGGGATGAGGCGCGGGATGGGGACCTGCTTCACCCCCATGATGAGGGAGGCCTCATTGATGTCCTCCTGAATGATTGCTCCATTCCTCTCGTAATCCTGTGAGGAAGTTAAGAAGCAAATCACTGGAAATATATCAATATTATGCAATTTGCAGTCTTCTTCGTATGGCACAATACCCTTTGCTGACTACTGCTAGTCAACTGGGGTAAACCACAAGTGGCTGATAGCATTCGCTCATTAATATGCAGTGTGTTGTCTAGATATGATCATCTTTGATTTTCTCTGCTACAGTATAAGTTTCTTAAAATTCTTGATCATACATTTCACACATTGTTTTACAACATCATAAATGGTATGTGTTTTACATCACAATCATTTAGTAAAACATAGTTTGTTTTCTTGTGTGTGTTTTTTTTTTTTTTTTTTTTTTGGGGGGGGGGGGAGTTGGTTTCACATACTGAAATTGAACAAATTACTATTCTTTGTTCTACTTGAACAAATCAAAATGGCTGGTGTTGAGCATGAATTGCTTCAACAGCTGCTAGTGCTGGTGCTGCCAGTGTATTATTATTCTTTTTTTTTTTCAGAATCCCATTGATCTCTCTCAATCTTTCCGTCACTTGCAAAGTTCTGCTTACGCTACACTGCCCTGCCTATCAGTAGCTCAGTATGCTTTTACTCTGTGCCTGATACAATGTGTGTGTTTATTTCATTAGTCATATGAAAGTCCAAAGAAAACAGGAAATATGCATGGTCCAGCTCAATGACTATGACTGCACCAAGAATTGATGATTGTGTAATCCTTGCCCAGACATTATAGATCATTTAGAAAGTTACAGGATAAATAACAGTCATAAACAACAATAGGTAGATCACAATAGGCGTTTTCACATCAGCCCGATGTTTCGAAATAGTGTGCTATTTTCTGACTTGGGAAATTAACCCGATCACGAAATAGCGTGCTATTTGATAATGTGAATACAAATTAGCGTGCTAATTGATCGAGAAAATTTTTCGAGTCCAACTCAGGAAATTTCCGAAATAGCAGGATAATCAATGCAAACTAGCGCGCTTTTTGATAATGTTCGGGCTGATGTGAATAGGAAATGAAATAGTGCGCTAATTTGCGATCGCGAAAAATATCTCAAGCTTGGATTTTTATCGGGCTGATGTGAAAACGCCTAGTGTGGACTCATAGAGTTAAGCAACAAGTTCGTAGTCTGAACAGGTTGGACTGTGGTGAAGTCAGTGTACAATAGTACACGCAAATGCATCTACAGGTGATGGCAGGTGGCGGCTGATCACAGGTGGTGTGTGATATTTAAAGTTTGTCCTGTGATCCAACACAGACTTATTACTGGCACAACTAGTTTTGGTTGAGACCTAATTTCAGTTTTCTAACATTTTTTGGTGAGATAATGAGAAACCTCTTATGAAATATGAAAGAGCATGTAATTCCATGAGGAATTCAATGTTTATTTGATGAAAAGTGGTTTTGAAATGGCTGAGATATCCAAAACAGAGCGATTCTAATAAGTGTGGGACCCGCATTTTATTACGATCACTTTGTTTTACTTTGTTTTTGGATGTTTCAGTCATTCCAAACCAGATTTCATCAAATAAACTTTGGAATTCCTCTTAAAATGGTATGCTCTGTTGTACTATTTCATAAGTGTTTTCTTGGTATCTCACAAAAAGTTTAAAGCCCAATTTTCATCTCCACCAATACTGTACCATCCCTTTATTAATGTGATTAATACTCCCACCTAAAACTGAGGGAATTTGCTTAACCAGCAATAACTTTTTATGCTTTTTACTGAAAAAAAAATGTTGTTACTATGGCAACATATTGTTCAGCATTGAATAAAGATGTGTTTTGCTCTTTTAAAAAATTGTTAGTCACAAGTGCCATATCTCAAGTCAAGTGCTCAGAACCTGAGTTAGATAAATAAACTGGCAATTTCTATTATTTTTATTTAAAAAAATGTTGTTACCATGGCGACACAATGTTTGACATTAGCAAAAGATGAATTTTGCACAACTACATAAATTTCACAGCAGTACACATATGCCCAATTTCAAGCCAAATGCTAAAAAACTGAGGGAGTTGGATGATTCCAAAATATGTTGCATGATATTTTCATTCAAAATACACTGTTACCATGGCAACACATTCTCTGACAAAAACGAAAGATAAAGATTATACAACACATTACAGTGATCTTACAATGCTGAATTTCAACTGAATTGCTGTAAAACTGAGAGAAGATCGATCCACAACATTTTGTAAGATTTTAACAAAAATTTGCCATTGCCATGGCAATGCATTATGGTATACTGATGAAAAGAACAAAATCCGTTAAGAAATGTAGCCTATAGAGCACACCTAAAACATTTACCAACAACAACCTTTGACCCTATAAAAGACGGAACACTGGGGGCAGCACATCCAAAATCTATAGGCTTGTAGATTATATCATGGTAGACCTTCATACCAAATTTGAACAAATCCATTAAGAAATGTACAATGTAGCTTTAGAGTACACACAAACTATCAACAAACAACATGACCTTTGAGTTGACCCTATAAAAGAAGGAACACTGGGGGCAGCACATCCAAAATCTATAGGCTTGTAGATTACATCATGATAAACCTCCATACCAAATTTGAACAAAATCCGTTAACAAATGTGACTTGTCTTAGAGCGCACACAAACTACCGGTATGCACAAAAATATGGCATTTTACCCTATGAAAGACGAACACTGGAGGCAGCATCACCCAAAGTTATAGGTGTGGAGATATATTACCAATATGAATCTCCATACAAAATTTCAAAGAAATCCATCAAGGTTTGTGACCGCTAGAGTGCACACAAGAATGTGATGCGGCTGTGAAAGATGAAATGATCCATTTGATGAGGCGCAGGCTCTTTGAATGGATCAATAATTTCTTTCACCAAATAAAATGTTCTGTCCATTACACGAATGAAAAACATTTATTATTTGTTTTATACTCTGTATAACCCCTGAAAGAGATCCTTGTCATTTGATGTTTTATGAATTAAGGAACAGAGAGAATGTGCGGGATCTGAGATCGAGAGAGTGCTCACTGAGCGCTTTACACTAGCACGCTGTCGCTTACACACTGCACACACAAGCATTTTACATGCGCACATGTGCCAGCCATTTACCTCGGCATGCATGCAGTGGAGCAAATCATACGGATCCAAGATTGCACAGTAAATGGAGCCAGAATTGCATGAATGATAGACGTAAGATTAGTAAGATGGGATGAATCATCAATAGCAAACAATGAATCAAATGACAAGGATCTATCTAGGTGTTATTATAATAATTCTAATATACCCCCATAAACACTTTTATGTGGATGGGGTAATTATTACATTGTAGGTGATTCAAGTATTGTAAAAGTGGATATTTTCGCGCAACTAATTTTTCGCGCTTGACCGGGTAAGAAGAGTTTCGCATGTTTTTAATTCCGCGGAATCAAGACATCAACTACTGGGACATATGGCATGCAAAAATTTTCACGTGTTTTCATTTTCGCGCTAGCTTCTGGTTGCGCGAAATGCGCGAAAAGTTCCAAAATTATAGCACCTCTCAGATCACCTTCTGTATCTGTACAAATTCTTAAATCTTCTTTCTTCCTTCAATCCTTTTTTCTTTCTCCTCAAATCTTGTGCAGAGGCTAACTCAAAAGGTCCTTTGACTATCCATCTCAAACTTATAACACAAAAGCCAGTGGACCCAATAGACTCTGAAAAGCTTGACCCTGGGTGGCAAATAAAAAGGGGGAAGAAAGTACAATTCTCAGACTCTGATAATCTTTGCCTGTATACAAATGAATGAAACCCATTATGGTTGCTTGTCTTCAGAAACCTTACAGTGATGTCGTGAAGAAAGACAGGATCGTTCTGCCATGAGTTCAGCAAAACACTTTCCTCACAGATTGTTTTCTAAAAGCATTCTATTCCAGTCTGCTGACACATTATATATGTGCATCCATGCTGAATTAGGACCATTTATCAATGATGTACTATTGTTGCTATAATATTCTGATTCACCTACCGTTATATAAGCTTTGTACCTTTAGATTTTACAAGTAGTTGTGACTTACTTTTATTACTTTTTGTGGGGGCTGGGGGTTATCAGGTATTGTTGTTGTTATCAGTTGGTTTTTTTATGAGAGAGGGGTAGGGGTTGTAATAGGGGAAGGTTCTTGGTATGGTTTTGGTTTTTTCTTTTTTTTTTTGGGGGGGGGGGGGGAGGGTGGTGGTTGTTACAGAACAAAAAGGACCTAATAAACTGCACGATATGATTCACTGCTCCTTTGTCACACATGATACCGGAGCTCTATGAAAGATTTTTCTCCAGCTCGCATGAACTCCCATTCAGGAAAAGTGCCAGTGCATTTAACTTGCCTGACTGTGAGAGTCAGTTGCCCAAGGCAAGTGGGCTAGTGGGTTTACTTTTGTAGCACCATGTGATGGTATGACTCCTCACCTGTACAGGATAAGCCCGTCTGTTGGAGGGCTGTACCAGCACCTTGACACCCTGGTCCACAAAGGATTTGACGTGCAGGGGGTTGAGGGGGGCCCTCCGCTCCCACTGGGACCCATAATCCTCCCGCCTGATGGCCATGACAGGCTGCTTGCCTTTCACGTGGGCCGGCACCACGACGCTCATGTGGCGGCAGAGGGTGGCTTGGGACACCAGGCACGGCAGGGTGCGCTGAGCGGTGGTCTTTATGCGCCACATGATGCTGACCCTTGTCTAACACTTCTCTCCACCTGCCTCTTTTAGTTTCACGTCACCTGTAGCATGTTTACAGACATACAGTAAAAACATCATTTTGACAAACAGGCACATAAAACAGAAAGAGTCATGCTTGTCCCCTGTCCGGCATGATTATGTTATGATTGTGTCCATACTTACTAGTTTACTTTATAATCTAAAGGACAAGTCCACCTTCATAAAGAGTGAGTGAATGCAGCAATATTAGTAGAGCACATCATGGAAAGTTTGAGGAAAATCAGACAATCGGACCAAAGTTATAAAATTTTCTGCACAGTCACTGCTGGATGAGAAAACTACTGCAGTGTATGATGTCACATGCATAGAACGATATATGAAAATATAAAGAGAATTCCACAAAATTTCATTTTTTTTTTTCTGGAAAAAAGTTCACATTCCCTCCACTTGCTACTGACATATGTTAAGGGTAATATCATTCCTCCTGCCTTCTGAAAAAGGCAAGTCAAGTGCTCTTTTACTCTGCAAGAAAAATGGCAAGATATGTTGAATCTTCTCCATACTTTCCTTACATTCTTCTACGCACATGACATCACAAGCTGTAGTAGTCTTCTCATCCAGTGATGGTGGCACTGGAACTTCAAAAATTCATAACTTTTGAATGGATTGTCCAATTTTCCTCAAATTTTCACTGATATGTTCTATGGCATTCTTTCAATCCGTATGTATATGAAGGTGGACTTATCCCTTAACTCAATCTGTGCCACTGGTTCTATTGTTGAATGAGCCGAGTAATTTTTGTGAGCTCTCTTTTAACAAGATATGCTATGATTGACTTTCCTTGTTTACTCTCTGTATCAGTAAACTCTCAGTCTTGCTGTGATGCAAACTACTTGTGACAAATATGCATAACTACATTAAAACAAAGAGAGAGATGGGGGGGGGGGGGTGTCTCACACTTACCTGGCTATCGCAAGTTCAACTTCCCACCTTCCACACATTCTGCATATAGGTGTATAATGCCCATTCATGTACAAACTTTATCACTTCCACTATCCGAGCAATCATGCCAGCCAAGTTCAGTGAGGAAAAAAAAAAAATGACCATGGATTTTCATGAAGAAGACCAAACATTGGGCCTTCATGGGAGGGGGGGGGGGGGGAGGAAATGGTGCTCATTAGAAGAAATCAAGATCCCATTACAATAGGGATGCTACCTGCCAGTTTGGTAAAAACATGTTCCAGTTGTCTTCAAGAAGAAGATGATAATATAAAAAGCTTAGGCACGACACATGCCAGATGCCAGATTATGAATGATTGCAACAGCTCACTGGAATCTTTGGCCCAGGTAAGCTAAGCGGAATTTGCAATGCATTTGACCAAGAATGTGAAATGTGCATGACACTGACTGACATTTCAAATCTGACATGGTGCTACCAAGGAGCTACTACAAACACAATGGAGTCCCATCCAGCCAACCTTCTTTGATCTAGCTTCGATGCCGCTCCTACGCACGTGCGTATACGCAGCGGGGAGCCGAGCGTGATTTACGATATCTGTGTCCACGTCCAAGGCATACTCACCTGGGTTTGGCGTTTCTATCGCACGCTTTGGTGGTTTCCGCACTGCGTTGTGTTAAACATTTGTAACGGAGGGATCACGTTTTCATCGGGGAAAACCCACTTGTAATCCGTAATTCGGAAATGTGTGTTTGAAGGGGGAAGTGCGGAATTGGTTGATATTTGTGCAGTTTCTGTGAGACACTGCATAATGCATGCGATTGATGGCGTTCGCACTGCTTGATTTTGCCTGTTCAATTCGAAAGGATGAAGTATCCTCTTTCGAACAAAATTACTTTAAAAGTTCCCACAAAAGTCATGTTTCATGTAGAGGAATTTAAAAAGCGATGGTAATATGGATCGTATTCGTAATCAAGTCTGAGTCTGGGCAGAGATCAAAACTTTGTCATGAATTGATGACTAACACAAATATGAACAAATGGGACTGTATTAAGACATGAGCAGACGACAGTGTCGCCCACCGTCAGCTCACTTCCAATGCATTTTAATATGTGTTGGCATCTGTTGGCACTCTCATGCTCGGTTGCATTCGAAAGGTTGAAGTATCCTCTTTCGATTGAAATTACTTTAAAAGTTCCCACAAAAGTCATGTTTCATGTAGAGGAATTTAAAAAGTGAAGGTAATACAGCATGTTTTTATACATATTTCATCATAACTCACCCATCTCAGGTCCAAATTTCGCGAAATAACGACCACCAGATTCGAAATTTCATTGGGGATTCGATGATTTCGATTGCACAAACTAAAATGGCTGACTTATGGACTGCGCAAGCACAAAAGAGACGTGTGTTTGTTTCGACAATTTCCACTCTCCTCCACTAACGGACAGAGCTGTGGCATCGAACTCAATCTTGAAAGCGCGCTGCAGCTGTCGCCGGTGGCAAGATTTTGGTGATAACGTCGCTGTGGCACTTTGAAGTTAAGTGCGTTGTGTAAAGTGTTCGGTCGTAAAAATTCTGTTGGGACTCCATGTCTGTAGTAGCTCCTTGGTGCTACACATGTATTACACTTATCTGCCTTGCTTCTCTGGAGTCTGACACGACCATCAACACTTAGCAAACAACAGCACCATTATCATGCATCCGCACTTGCCCACAAAAATTTTCCAGGCCTCTTTCTTGTTCTTTTCAGGTTTTTGTTTGTTTGTTTCTAATATGATCTATTTGAATCATGGATTAGTAAGCACGTTTGCCCTTCCTGCATGTCTCAGCAATCGTGTACAAACATTGTACTGTACAAATGTAGGGACATACAACATCGGTTTGCTAAAGCACCCTAATTGAGCAGTGTGTGTGACTTTGGGTAGGGCCCACCTACAAATGTACATGTAGTCATTTTGAGGTCAAACTGTGTATGGCCCTTAAAAGCCTGGATTGCCAAGAGCTAGAGAACACATGCAGTGTGTTACAGAACATAATTATAGAATCTAGGACTAGTAGGAGTTAATCAATATGTGATGGTGGACGTTGTTGACACCATACATGTAACTTTTGGGTACTAAAGTACACTGTACATGTACTTTCGAATCCATGCTGATATTCTGGAAACCCAAACTGCACCAAAATCACAGGATATACTTGAATTTGAAAGCTACTGTTCAATCACTCACATAAATTTGAACCACATCAGTCATCGGGAAAAGTCAATATCAACATAGACTGTGATGTCATCGCTCAAAACAACTTTCTCTTCACGAGTGATCACGGTATTTACTGTCCACAGACTGTACAATCTGAAACTTTGAGCAGTCCATACATATTATGCCACAAATTTTTCAAGTGACCGGGAGCAAATCATCAATGTACAAAAATACTGATTTAATCATGACAAGTTGAATGAAGTGAGATCAAGAACTTTCCTACTCCTATATCACATAAACAGACAGATAGACAAAGAGTGAGTGAGACACACACACACACACACACATACATACATTTCTCAAATAAAAGCGACTTCTTTCAACTTGCTACATGTATAATCACTGCACATTGATTTTTAGCTCCCTGGTTGAGTCCTCTTTTGCATTTATATTAAAGGCACATACATTTGTAGACCGGGTGGTTCACTCAAATGTATACGCGGGCGCTAGGTGCAAGTTTCCTACAGAGACCTATGCTATCGAATCCTCGTCAGCGCTTACGCTGTGACCCATTTCCACAAGTCCGAAGAAGTCCGATCCGCTGTAGTCAGTGGTCCTATCACACTTTGGCTCATGATTCGATTGACGATGACAGTTTTCACAAACTTCTTCTGTGACATCACACTAGGAAGTAATATGCACCCTGACATCACTACAGACTGCGTAATGTGCAGAGAAGACAACGACGGCAACGTTACCTACAAGTAGCAACACCTACGCGCTTTACTCTTGATGACAGCTCAACTTCGGCAATCTTCCTATCAATGCTAACGGTGATCGGCACTATCATCCAACAGCGCCCCCGCAAATACTGGGTCTACGCACTTAAGCTTTTTTGCAATATTTTTCAAACTAAAATAATTTATACATACATCATATCTACAGCAATGTATGTGAAATATATCAAATTTCTTTAATCTCAATTTTCATTTTGTTAAATATCACACAGAATTTCACAAAATCGCAAAATATATCACCTTGAAAATTCCCCAGTATATGGTCATCGGCACCAGTATTCGGTCACGCGGTATGCGCGTTCAAAGTCAATGCGTGTTCAAGGCAGCTGAAAAATGCGCGTGAGCGCTACCTTATTGGCGCAAAATTGCATCGGGGACATTGCGGCGCCTGTTGGTGACCGAATACTGGGGACTTGGCACTTGCATTCATCTCTTGTACATTGAGACACTGTATCGGCACATACGGAAATTTTGTTTTTCTTTTGCGTTTTTGAGGATACCATTACACTCCAAGCTTGCGATAAGCAAAAAATCCCGCGAGAGAACGGCGTATTTCTCGATTTTTAGCGCTTTTTCGGCGACCCGTACTCTTAAAACTGGGCCTTATCCACGCGCGCTTTTGGAAAATAGGGCCGATTCTGCACTTCTGACGGTAAAATTTGGGATTTTGGATGGATTTTTGGAGGGGGCTAAGGGAGTTTCCTGTTGTGAATGAGTGTGCAAGTATGTGAATTGATGTGATTTGCGTGTGGTGTGACAGTTGAACTTACTGGCTGGTGACTAGTGATAAGTGACCGAATACCGGTAGCTGCCCGAATGCTGGTGCTCTTACCCTACTAGAATAGAGTTCTACGACTACATTATATATTTTCTACAAATTCTAGAATATTACAATCAATGATTTAAGAGATAGAACTACCGTAAATCTACTTCCTTGAACGAAGCACTGATACAATTGTCAATTTGAATAGGGTTTCTACTACAGCAAAGCCTATGGTACTACTATCTAGTCTACAACTAACAGGTAAACGTGTTAAATACTTGGCAACTTTCCAGGGTGAAGGCCTAGATTCTCATCTAGAATTGTACACTCTCACTCGTCTGTAACTATTCTAACCAGTCGATAGGTACCCGGTAAATTAAATCTAAACTTTACATTGTAAATTAAATTAACCTACCGTGACTTGCAGTTGCAAAGCAGAACCTCCTTTGGCTTTTTTGCTAATTCTGCCCAATGGCCCAATTTGGCTGATGACCAAAACACGACCGGCTTGTCTATCTACTGTCTGAGAGAACCAGAAGAGACTGCCCGTGCAGTGCGGTCTGAAGACAGGGCAAGGACCCGCGTACCCGTCCCGTCGTTTGACCCTCTTCTGTCAATGGTCAATGAAATTAATGCCCAAACTCAAGGGCCCAAACAGAGTAGATTCATGTGTGCATGATATGAACCCTTAACTAGTTAGGATAGTCCCAGGATCGGATCCTTCCTTCACGGCTTCACGTGGTAACGTTAGATCTCAACTGTGACAAGGAAGGGCTCAGCTACTACTGCCCCTACTGTAACAGGCATACAGCTGTGTAGTACAGTGTCAGTAGCTCCCCGCCCGGGATCCGCACAAACGGGTCGTGTGAGGGATACAAGACCCTGCACCGATTACTGAAGTGGACTTGGTGTAGACTCTATGACTATGGTGGATACTTACAACAATTGACAAAAGCGGGGGAAAGCTTTCGATGTTCTGAGGAGACCTGAATTCTTTACAAACGTCTGACCATCCAAGCAAGTGGGACAACGGCGACGCGATGCTAGTATTCTACGGTCTGATGCATATCACTTCTCCAAATTCAGCTTCGTCGTGTCATACACGAATCGCAACATATACATAATTAGTTCTATGTACATATATCCGCTCATATACGCGACGCGGCGGCGCACGCATTTATGTGTGTTATATGATGTATGCAATACAGAATGTACTGTACGTCACATGTAAGCATGCAAGCATGAGAGTGAGATATCGATGCCCCAAACTCAAACTCGATAGTGCATAATCGATTTCCTAGTGTTGACTCGTTCCGTTACACCCTTTTACTCAATGGCCGGCGATACAAAATATCGATCATAAGACGATCACACACACACATTCCTCCTTTTTACTTTGTGACCAATCAGATGGCAGTGGGAACACACACCTTCAAACCGCCTCTTTCTGGGAAAACATTTTGCACACGACCTCTGCGCGTGGTCAAGTTGTAATTTTCTTGAGGTCAAGTTCATGTTTGTTTTTGTTTTGTTTTGTTTTTCATAATCACTCGATGAGTATGATGATTCAATCTGGAAGAAGAAGAAGACTTTATTCAATTTCAACTTAAATCATAACATTCAATCGGTGAAACAAATTTATAAATCACACAAGCAAACGTACATAAAATCTCTTTCTCTCTCTCTCTCTCTCTCCCTCTCTTTCTTTTATATTTCTGCACCTATAGTGATAACTTATGTTCCGTTCCTGATAAAGTGACTTCCTACAGGTTTAGATGCAAAAAGTGTCAAAGTGTCATTATTTTTTAAAAGATCGTTCTCATCAAGAGCATATGAAATTGGTAGGCCTTGTCTGTATAGGGTGATTATGCGTCCTGTTCTGTCTGCTTCCTTGTGTTAACAATCGATGTATAACGATTTTCAATGTCTTATTAGATCTTTAAATAATGAATTACCAAAATTGTCTCAGTGGTTCAAAAGTAATATCTTATCTTTGAATCTAAAGAAAACAAATTATATGCACTTCAAACATCCAAGGAAACTGATTTGTAGTGACACTGAATGTATTCTAAAAATAGACGGCATTAATTCCTCTTGAGAGGACAACATCCACTAAATTTCTTGGAATTGTAATTAATGAAACTCTTACTTGGAATGATCATGTGAAATATATTTCATCTCCTATTGCTCGTAATGTTGGAATATTATGTAAACTCAGACATTGTTTATCTTTTGATATCTTGATTATGCTTTATAATGCACTCATCCTACCATACATTTCTTATTGTAATATGATATGGGCAAACTCGGTGTCTGCTAACAATACTATATTAAAATTGCAAAAGAAAGTTATTCGTATATGTGCAAATGCTGGTTACAATGATCACACGGATCCCCTTTTCTTCTGTTTTAAGATCTTAAAGGTGAACGACATCCACACCTTACAAAATGCACTTTTGATGTTCCGCTTTAATACTGACTTATTACCCTCTTCATTTATTGATATGTTCCAGCTGAACTCAGAAATCCATTCTTATCCTACAAGGCAAGCAATGGATGTACACCTGAGTAACCCTAAAACACTCCTAGCACACAAATCAGTTAGACATACTGGCCCAGATATCTGGAATAGACTTCCACTTGAATTACGTAACATTAAGTCTATTCATTCATTTAAAAAAGCAGTAAAGAAAATGTTGATTTCACAGTACCGGTGATACCTTCTGTAGAAACACTTGATGACTCATTCTTTGTTCATTGTTGTATCTATTATGTTTCTTTCTCTCCGAGTCTCTGCACGTGCGGATGCACCTGCAGTATACTGTGCTCCTCTGATCCACTGGGATTCATTCCTTCTCTGTTGTTCATTATTCATGTTATGTCGGGCGAATCATGGTTCACTATAACGTCTTGCCCTGAAAGGGCACGCAGAAATTTATGCTGTGTATGTAGATGATTGCTTTTTGTCTTCTTCTCTTTTTCTCTCTTACTCATTCAATGTAACTTTTACAGGACAAAAGCAACACTTATTATGTGAATACATCACTGTAATTTATTAGTATAAATACAGTATGTGCATGTATGTATGTGTCTAAGTATAGAGGTATGTCGAGTTGATCTGGCGAGACTAGTATCCGGAGGTTTTTATCATCTCCTCCCCTTCCTTTCTTCTTCTTCTTCTCTCTCTCTCTCTCCCTCTCCCTCTCCCTAACCCTTATTCCACGAGCATCATGTTGGACCCTCTTGTTTTTCTTCACTATAATGTTATTTGTTATCGGTTGCCAAACAGTCAAGCGTTGTGCTTATTATTGGCAATCGCTCTGTATGCAAATTATTAACACGTTACTCATGTAATTATACTACAGATGTATTGCATAATTGATGAAAATGATGAAAATTGTATTAAGTATACTACCGGTATTTTGTACTTTGTTAATGAAATTGCAGAAAGTTGATGTATTTGAAAAAAAAAATGGCATACAGAGAATAAATAAATCAAATCAAATCAAATAACATTTTGTGGAAAATAAACACATTGTGCTATAAGAGAAATTAAACATGTCTGAAAAAAAAATATTACAGGAGAGTCGTCGTTTGAAACCTTTCTTTTATGTCTTTTCTCGAGTTTCCCTTGCAAGACACACAGACCAGATTATCTGTCATATATCGGTCTGTCTGTATACGTATACTGATCTCTCTGAAGCTTTAAAACGATTAGAATTATGTATTGATGATGTTAAGGCATGGATGGACAGAAATGGTCTCAAATTTAATGACAGTAAGTCAGAATTTATTCTGATAGGATCCAAACAGATGTTGTCTACAGTGAATTCTGATATACATCTTATGTTAGAATTGGCAATAGTAATATCAAGCCTTCGAACAAAGTTTTCGAACAAAGTTCGTATTCTTGGTGTTGTTTTTTTATGCAAATCTGAAATTTAAAGACCACATTTCATGATTATGTATCCCAATCTGTAAGATTTCACTTGCGTAACCTGGGCTCAATTCGGAGATATTTTACCAGATCAAGCAGCAGAAAAACTGATGCATGCTCTTATTTCGTCTCGTCTAGATTTCTGCAATTCTCTGTTTTGCAGCCTTCCACAAAAAGAACTCGGTAAACTGCATCGTCTTCAGAATATTGTGCCCCTAGATTACTTACTTTCACGAAGAAAACTGTGCATACTACCCCAATACTTCGGTCCCTACACTGGCTCCCTAACTTCAAGATTCTTCTTCTTGTTTACCGTACATTGCACAAATTTGCCCCTGCCTACTTTTAAAATAATCTTCATCTTCACCAACCACAACGAAATCTCCGTTCATCCAACTCGCTAAAATTGTACCTCGAATCAAGTATAATTATGGGGGATCGTGCTTTTTCATACATGGGCCCAAAACTTTGGAATAGCCTGCCAAAATCTCTTCGACAAGCATCTTCTATTGATGATTTTAAAAAGAACCTCAAGACCTATACCTTTTTTATTTAAATTGACAATATTTACCTGTATGTATGTGTACGTATATTGTTTGTTTGTTTATTGTTCTTATTATCTTCTGTGATACTGTTGTGACATGATACATTATGTGCTCTGTTCTATAGCGCCATGAGTATCTTTTTAGGTAGAATGAGCGCTTTAAGAGTCTCTCTATTATTATTCTTATTGTTGTTATTATATATATATATATATATATATATATATATATATATATATATATATATATATGGATATAAACAGACGATGATATAAAGAGGAAGAGAGGTAGAGGTGTTGCCTCTTTGGTCATTTTGTAGATGCACTTTTATAAAATTTAATGAAAAGCTAATTATACAGTGTACTCGCTTATCTAGTGTGTACAAGGATGGAGCTGCAACCACTGAGGCGAGGCTTCCCTGTATAGGAACTATGCTGCAACCAGGGGACTTATAAAAAGTTGCATAGCTCCTTCTAGTGGAAACCGCGAGTTCACCCAGTGATCATTTGGGAGAGCCACATTCTCCCAGTCTCCCTGATGCTGTGACCATCGGATAACTGTTCGTGCTCTCCAGATGATGAGGTAGTGATTAAAAAAACACACACAAAATATATGAAGAGTTTGTTTGCAAAAACCGATAAGTCCATATTTGTCAAATGGAGATATTTGCGATTAAAGGTCAAGAAAAATAAAGAGAATAATAAGAAAATTTTTGCTTCTTTTGACCATAACTTCAAAAATATACCTTTATATGTAGTGACCAATATATCATTTGAAAGGTATCATTTTGTACTTTATGACAGAGACCGTACTTCAAAATCTTCAAAAATGGACTTATCGGTTTTTGCAAACAAACTCTTCATATAATTACAAGACAAATATAATATGGCTTATGTATTATTATTATTGTCATTATTATTATTATTATCATTATTATTATTATTATTATTATTATTATCATTATTATTATCATTATTATTATTATTATTATTATTATTATCATTATTATTATTATTATTATTATTATTATCATTATTATTATTATTATTATTATCATTATCATTATCATCATCATTATTATCATTTGTTTTTGATAGATATGAATTCGGCAAATGTTAAGCTGTAAATTGATATATTCATAATTGCCTATACTTCAATGAGCATACTAATGAATCATATTCGTCATAAATATGGTGCTGCAAATATGGTAATGACGTGAATTTACATTTAATTGACGATAGTTACATGCTCTTGAATATACAAGAAACAAGCATGGTGATATCTAAACAATATGGTAACATGTGAAAAAAAAAGCCAACAACAACAACAAAAAGTTTTGAGGTTGCTTTTGAAGGTACATAGATTGAAATGAAAAATCGGGTACACCATACTCGAAGACAGTGCCAAACAAACAAATTGATTCAATTCAGGAATATGAACTTTCGCGTGATCGCATGTGTTGGTATACACAGAATACCATTACCGGTACATGCATACCAATAGAATTGTTTTAGTTTGGGAGGGAGTTAAGATTGATCAAACTTACAAGTCCACATGAATATCTTCACTGTTATGACGATCGACGAAGGCTCATAGTTCCGAACCACACTGAAAATGAAACAGGGTTCGTTTATCCGAACATTCAATATTATTGAATGCTGTCAAAAGTTCGTTATTCCTAAGGCTTGTTAAGTCCGAAAATGAAACGATTTTCGATTTTTCGAAGGTACGGAAATCCGAGAATGATATAGAATGTTCTTTAATTCGGACGTTCGCTGACCCGAAAATGTGGAAAGGTGTGTGCTAACTAACCTTCCTAATATGAACCTTATTTCTTCTTCGGAATAATGAACCGTCAGAGCAGATTAGATCTTTCTTTCTTTCTTTTTTTTTTCATTTTCATTTCCGACCAACAAATCTTCGGAATAACAAACCTTATTTCATATTCGGATTAAAGTATGACCTTAAGAATTCCAACACGATATTGCTTTCTAATCCCCTATAACTTTTTTCAAAACTTTTTTAAAATAGTTTTAGGAGTGTAAAATATTTTTGTTTGTTTTGTGTTTTACGTGAATTTTGATTTCTTCGTTTGTTTCTCACGACTTTCACTCACATCCTGTCTCAACTTTTTCCCATTTGCTCAGTATACTGTTTCCCTTGTGTCATGCACAAGTGAACTGTTCCCACACACAAGCCACGTGACCATGAAGCAAAAACATTAATATTTGTTGGTGTTACTGGGTTGTCGTTGAAAATGAACGCGAAGAAATTCAATCAAATTAACAAATGAAACAATACAACGTGAAGCATGTAGACCTATTTTCCGCAATCGCTTCTCAAGTTCAAGGCCAAAGATTCGAATTGGCGAAACACGGACGTTCTGCGAGAGGGCGCCCTGTTGTTAACTCGCCTGAAACTCGCATTGGTGAGGGATTGCGACAGGCGACCTCAGAGTGCCCAGGCAACTTGTTTAGGTCGAGAAGGCAATGAAACTAAATTAAATTAATAAATAATCAAATGATGCATAAAGATAAATGAAACTCGCCTTAGCTCCTTGTTCTAGACGAAAATGCAGGGAGGTTACAAATGTTAGAACAAGGGATTGTGCGAGAGGGTGACGTGGTGAAACTTCCATCTACTTTGGTGTCTTGTGCAGGACTTACCTGTGCCACGTTGCAGATTCTATTACAGGATTCCCTGGCCAATTTCGTGAAATTGTCTTCCATTTTCATTCTATATGCATTCGGGGGGGGGGGGGGGGCAATTCATGAAGCGTTTTGTATTTTTTTTTTTCTGGCAAACTGTTACAAACTACTGAAATCCTTGCATATGATTGGCAGACAAAACGCTGCCATGAAATGGCCCAACCCTAATTCGTATCAGGGACGGCGGAGCGTTTTCAAAAGTGTGTGTGTGTGTGTGTGTGGGAGGGGGGGGGGGACTTCCGGGTTTCATGAGCTAACAAGCAAATTTTTTTTTTTTTTTTAAAGGCCTTCAGCGCAACACTTCCGGGTTGGTTTTTTTTTTTTCAGCTCATCTTTTTCCTTCCACTTGCGGGTTTCTTCAGCTGACAAGCAAAAAAAAAAAAAAAAAAAAAAAAAAAAAAAAAAAAAAAAAGGGTCTTCACCTCATCTTTCTCATTCCACTTAGGGTTTTTTTTTTTCAGCTGACAGGCAAAAAAAAAAAAAAAAAAGGTTAACACTTCAAAGCACTTTCAATTTCATTTTTGAGTGATCGATTTTCACAACTGAACCTTCAATTCCGCATAATACACGTTCATATTAGCAAACGTGATTTGTCCATGTGATCATCTCATGTGACTTCTAATTTGTTCTCAATCTCATCATTATGATCAGCATTTTTTTTTTTTTCATCTCAACACCTTTCCTTGGCTCAACACTTTATGTGAACAACATGATCCTTCTATTCATCATGATTATCACATTGTTTCTTTTGTGATACATTTGTATTTAATTTACATCTTGCATTTCTATCATAGTATAATCATCATAATAGTGTTTATAATCTTCATTTGACATATTCATTTTCATAATGATCATAATCATTCATTTTTATAATCTTCATTCTAGATAAATATTATTTATCTTCATCATCACAAGTGTGATCCATGTATATACGTTTAAATTAACATGCGCATGCGTCCTCCCATCTTTTCTTTTGTTTTCACAAAATGGGGGGGGGGGGGGGAGCGCCCGCTGCGCTTTCCCTGGTTTCGCCTCTGTATGAACAAATGCGAAATTGGTTGCCATATCAACCTATAATTTGGGCGACGAAAAAATGATTTTGAATTAATCATATTTCGATGCATGAGCATATTATTTCGACGAAAGTGAATGCTTCTTTTTACGAAATTGAATTACAAAACTGTGAAACTTGCCTGGAAAAAAACTATAATGAACAAAATATGACTTTCAATAAACCTATACAAAAGGCTATATTTTGAATTCCAGTGGGATGGGCGTAATCTATCTGATTTACACAATAATCATTTAAAGGTGGTTGCTATTGATGATATACTATCTGTAGATATTTCAAAATTTTCATATTCGTGGTTTTCCTTACTTTTTTTTTCTTCATGTAACTCTTTTGGACGGCGTCAAGCCATTATTCTGTTTGCTAATTACACAGTGTCTATCAAAATCAAGTTAAAAATGGCATGTCATTAACGAAAACAATAACATATCAGTATAGTGCGTTACCAAGACTATACTCTTTCGAGAATAATCATTATGAACTTTACATCACATTCACTTGTTGATACTTTTCCATGGGTGCATGTCAGAAGTTCGACACACATGAGTCATATTACATAACAGCCCATGAGCCCGACATTCATTACATTACGGAGCTTATGAAGCAGTGTCGGACTCCTGCAATGGGCCTTGTTTGCCTTCTGTCGGACTCATGGGCCTAGACTCAAGGGTGGGCCTTATTTGCCCAGTGTCGATCTCGTGGGCCGTACATGATCAATGACGTTTCTTCATTCTTCAGTTGTATATATAGTGTTTAATGGCCGGCGGAGCCGTGGGGGCCGTGGGGGCTCGGGCCCCCACACTTTTTGTGCACCATACAAAGAAATACATAGGTGTCATCACTTTGGGCCCCACACTTTTTTTAACCCGGAAGTACGTAAGCGGCACTCAATAGGCCTAGATAGAGATCTTGAAGTGTGAGCGCGGTAAGGTTATGTTTTTCCACTGAAAATGTTTGTTGTTGTTGTTGTTGTTGTTGTTGTTGTTTTTTTTTTTTGCTTTATAGCTCATGAAACCCGGAAGTGGGCCCCCACGCTTTTAAAAACGCTCCGCCGGCCCTGTGTTTTACCTCGTTTGTGTCATTTACGCTTTTGCCTTTCTGGTAAACTTTGCATTGCCATTATCACGGGGATATTATTTTAGTAGATTTCAATTACTCGATTAAGATGGAAGCAGAAAGCTGATTAGTCTGTCACAAGAATACGACCATGTATACCCGAGGTCGCCGAGACTGTTCACTTACAAAAACAACAACAACCAACCAACCAACCAACCAACCAACCAACCAACCAACCAACCAACCAACCAACCAACCAACCAACCAACCAACCAACCAACCAACCAACCAACCGATCAACCAAAAACAAAAACAACAACAAAACTTACAATAAACACTGTTCCTTAATGTTTTGTTTCACTTTTAATTAATATAACACGTCAGAGTTCTTCCCTATGGGACAAATATTCAATAAGGATTAAATTGCTTTCTAGAATTATAGCCAATTACTGCTTTACTTGGAATCCCCGTGAATTTTGGCATCTGAAAGAATAGAGGGTATCAATTAAAAAGTCAAGATAACTTCGATATGAATGTAAAATGCTGACGGGTGAACATTAATATGATTTCATACGGGATACACACCACGCTCAATATTCATTTCCTGAACATGTCGCGAGTTTCTTGTCATTGTGTAAACCCTACAACTTATAAACTAGGAGAGATAATTGTCGTTTTATCGCATGAAATTGTGCTGTTCCAGCCACAGAACAGTAATCAAAGGTGGTAATGCGTCATTGTGGCTCTGGGTTAGACCACTTTTATATGAAATCTCAAAGTTTCTCAGATCAGCAGAGCTAGCTAGTGACTAGCGTTCGTCAGAGCGGGTTTCTGGCGTTCGTAGTATACTGCCATCTTGTGCCAAACAAGATCGGATCAATGATCGACGTGTGTCATCCACTTCCGGGATTTTCCAGCCCTCGTAGGGTATGTACGTGAGTATTCGCAGCCCAGAGGACCTGGTAGGTAGGTTACATAGGTATCTGCTCTACACCGCACAGCAGAGCTGCAACCTTACCATTCATTTATACAGTTGAGTAGTGGCTGTGCCTGATGATCCGGATTCCTGTATAAACACCGCTCCGTCTGCTTTATTGTTTGATCCTCGCTAGTTCGTCCTGCTCGATCGTGAAGTTCCCAAGAGGCGAGGAAAGCAGAGTGACATGACAAAACAAAGGAGTTCGAAAGCAGACATCGTCAGCTACCAAAACTAACGGCGGAAAAGTAATGGAAATTGTAACCTGGATATTAAATCATATGAATATGAACACAAGAACCGGTAAGTGTGACACTTCTTGTGTTTGTTCTCTTGCATCGCGCTTGAATCAGAAAAGAAGGTACATTACAAATCTAGACTATTTCTACTTGGTAAACACAATGGTAGAGTATCCACTTTAGCAATCCTGTCATTCAACCCAGCATTTACTGAGGACCTGAGTTAAAAGATAGTTAAAGCTTGATATAGGGTCTAACTTGTTCTACTTTTCTGTGTAGAATTCCCTAGAATAGTCTACACTGAATATTATGACTAGAAATAGATATGAGGGTAGTGGACTATTGTTAAGAATACGTGTGGTGTAGACATTGCAATTTTGTGCTTATCTACAACCCCCCCCCCCCAAAAAAAAAAAAAAAAAAAAACAGCAACAACACAGTCGATTCTCTAACAAGTTAAGGGGGGGGGGAGGGGGGTCTAGATGTCATTGCGCGTGTGGGGAAAAGGACAGAAGTGTTCAAGAATATAAACATACAGGCTAGTACAGAACATTTAGAAACTCTACATCTCTAGTGTCTATACTGGTTCATAAACAAGAACTTTTTTTTTCTGAATTTCTCGACTAGTATTTGTCTCACTATTTTATTTGTAACAAGTAAGAGTTTTCTGTCCACTAATTGTGTAACCCTGGCAAAATGTTACAGAATTTGATGAACTTGTGCCACCTTGTTTATTGTGTTCTTCTTCTTCAAATTACTCTTTAACATTCCATCTGGGACCAAAGGAGGAGGAATGTTGTTGGTGTACAAATGATGGTACAAACTAGATGTAGTTGCACCTCTCTTTTTATGTAATAATCTGTTCATGTTGCTAAAGAGAATGGCCACACTATAGCCACAGCTTCTAGATTAACTGCTGAGAATAGTGATCATGGATGTGTTTTGATGTGTTTTGTTTTCACATGGGATATTTCTGATCTTAACATGAATATTCTTATAGTACAACTGTACAGTGACATTATTTGTATGTATGTGAGCATCATGAATATGTTGCAAAGGGAAGCAAACTGCTGTGACCTCTGGGTAGACTTTGACCTGTTGTTTTGTATTACATACTGATTTTCTTTGTTCCTGTAAATACATAAAGCTATATTTGTTCCTTTTTTTTCATGAAGCAGAGGTTATAATTATAATGACCCACTGACATCCAACAGAATTTACTTTATATGAAATAACAATACATTTAAGACCATGCTCTCCTGTTTATTGGTGTGCATTTGATAGTTTGCAAGTCTTGGGCAAGATCTGTGGTTGCCAAGAACAACCTGAAGTTATTAAAAGTATAGTTGTGTGCTTTAGTATGATAAGACTACAAAATTTGTATACTATGTATGCTGATGAATTGGGCAAATGCATGATGTGGATGTAGAGAGCATAATCTTTTATACAACACAGAGCATAAATCTGTTGTCTCTGTTGAAGATGAAAGGATAGTGTGACTTGGTTCTATGCACCTCCTTTCAAACTTAGGAAATCCCTTCCTCGTATTGTAGACTTGTGGTCAAACTTTGTGTGACTCTAAAGCCTGGAATTCACAAAAGGTACATGTACATGTACAGGTTTAAATTCAGTCCATGGATTATTGGAATTTGACAGTTTATGACGCATCCTGTAAACTAAACAGACATGCAATGTAATGAATACACATGTGTTGACACATGCATGTGTCAGCATACATGTTTGTGTGCTTTCACTTTGTGTGGGATCAAAAAACATTGTCTGGGCAATTCCGTAAAATAGTAAACCTCAACATCGAAATTTCAAAATCGTCAAATCACTGCAAGTAACATATCATATCAATCGTCATAGATTATATTTTCATGGACTTTTTTTTATTTCAACTTGTTATGTGTATTTTAAGAATTACAGGTTTTAAAGTCAGAGGCTAATTTTCCTCTCATTTTTAGTAAAAAAATAACCAAAATATACTTTTGATTTATCTCTTGAAGAATTCAGATCTACACAACTCTTATATCTTGCCAATAAGGTTGAAAGGTACACTTTTCAATTATTAATCAAAGAAAACCCCCAGTCTTTTTGTTTTTTTAGTAACAGTTTTCCCAGGTTCGACCACTTTGCTGATGTACGTCCGACACCGTGAACATACATTTTTTAATATTCACATTAATCTGAAGCGAGATAAAACATATCACTTAGGATGCAAAGTAAGTTTGTCATAGGCAATGTAACCAACATCAAAGGTCACTTGTATGCTTTGTCAAAACTGAGATATCATGGTGTTGGACGTACACTTTTAATGTACGTCCGACACTGTGTACGTCCGACACCATATTGTCACTCCAGTAACCCCTTCAATTTCAATTTTATCAGACATGGCACAGCTAAGTTTACACCTTTCTTCATTGTAGAGTATTCTGCATATGAATTCATGATAAAATCAAAGCAAATAATCGCACTATACATAATTATGAGGAATTTTTGAACAGTCAAGTTATAAAAGAGATTTGGAGCATGCAGTTCAATACAGTTACAGCATGTCTGCCAACAAGGGTCGGTGCCGCTAAAAATAGATCAACCTGAACTAGGCACTTTGATTTTTTTAAATTTTACATTGTAGTACCCCAATTAAGGGTACTAGTATTCAACAGAAAGCAGAATTCAGCACCTGATTTGCAGAAAAGCTTGAATTGCTGAAGATTTTTTTTTTCTGTATGAACAATCTTTAAAATATTTTACACAAAAAGTTTTACTGCATGACTAGCCCCTTGAATCAGGGAGGTGAGAGAAAATTTTAGTCTCACTTCCCTGCTTGAATCCAGCATTTTGTATTTGAGAGTTATTGATTGCATTGCTCTGTTCTTTAAAGGACAAGTTCACCTCCATGCATGGGCATTAGTGAAAGTTTGAGGAAAATTGGACAATCCATTCAAAATGTATG
The DNA here is from genome assembly GCF_964275005.1 of Diadema setosum. Lineage (NCBI taxonomy): Eukaryota > Metazoa > Echinodermata > Echinoidea > Diadematoida > Diadematidae > Diadema > Diadema setosum. The sequence goes on from NC_092686.1 coordinate 37,958,129, forward strand.
GATTTTTAAAGTTTTATGCAGTCACTGCTGGATGAGAAGACTACTATGGTTATGATGTCACGTGCATAGAAGGATATAAAGAAAATACACAGAGAATTCACAAAATTTGATTTCTTAATCAGTACACATTCTCCCAACCTGTCACTGATGAATGTGAAGGGGATGGTATACAGTAGTTTTGGTTGACATTGGGGATTCAGATTTCAACTTTTTGTGAGATAATTAAAAACCACTTACAGTGTATGAAATATTAAAGAGCATATAATTCTAAGAGAAATTCAAAGTTTTTTTATGAAAATTGTTTTTTTGAAATGACTTACATGTAGATGTCAAAAAACCAAGAAAAGCAAACTGGTCCTAATAAAAGGTGGGCCCCACATTTTACTATTAAAAAGACATTTTGTTTTTGGATATCTCTGCCATTTCAAAGCCAATTTCCATCAAATAAACCTAAATTCTTCGTAGAATTGAATGTTATTTAATATTTCATAAAAGGTTTCTCGTTATCTCACAAAAAAGTTGGAAACCTGAACCTCATCTTGACGAAAACTGTGTATACCATCCCTTCAAATGTAATATTATTCCCACTTCCTTCTCAGAGAGACAAGTCAAGCGCTCTTTTTTATTATGCGAGAAAGGTGAAAACATGTTCAATTTTCTTCATATTTTCTTGTTTAACACATCATAAGTTGTAATAGTCTTCCCATCCAGCGATACCAGCACTGAAACTTCAAAAATTCCTAACTTTTCAATAGATTGTCTGATTTTCCTCAAACTTTCACTGATGTGGAGTGTTCTATTGATATTGCCACATTTTCTCAATTCACATGAAGGTGAACTTGCCTTTTGATAGCCAAAAACTGGTGCCCTAGAAACACAGACTGACAAAGTACATATAGGTTAGTAAGTTGTATTATCAAACTTTCTTCTCTTGAAATTCAGCACATACACGTACACGAATGTTGCTGGTTAAGAAAGAAAAGGGCATGATCCACTAAGTATTTTTTTTTTCAGAATTGGTGGAAAGAAAAGCATGTGTGCAATGTGTTAAAGATTGACACTCTTTTTTTATATTTTATGACTGTAGAATCTGGGTACATGTACATGTGCATGCAATATGCCATATGGGGTATTAAAAGCAGCCTTGTTCAAATCATTCTTCATAATATTCTGTGTAAGTCACATGTAACCTTAAGTAGTATATGTGTAATGCAATAATTGCATATTCTGGAAATTCTTTCAGCTTTCCTATTAAACTCATCTTAAATTTGAACAAATATTAAGGCGTTATTCACTATTCCTGTTGGTCAAAAATATAACATTTGAATTATTAAGTACATGATAATGCACCTATCTACACACACTTAAGTGCTATGGTTGCAGTTCAAATAAACGAGTTTTATCAATCACTGGAATGATAGGGAAGTGTTTGTTAATCTCTCCTGTGTAAGCTAGGCAGCTACAATTTGTATTTCTACTAAAATGGCAACATTACATTGATCACGCAGTGTCTCTCAAAATACATTGGAGAGTGTACATACAACATGTACCTACATTGCAACTTGTTGAATTTTACATTTTATAGCATCCAGTATACAGTTATATAATATAAAACATTTTCTGAAGCATGGATTTAAGTAGAATTTACTGTATCTGTTCATGGAGTTTATGATTTAGGGTCTTTACAAGGGCTGTACAATATGTATAGTACAGTATGTACATAGTAGGTCTATAAAAAGTTCAGTTACATCGATCCCAAATAACTTTAGTTTTATTGTTGTATTTTGGCATTTAAAACACAAAGGCCACAAGTTTTATTTTGAATGTTGAGCTGTGATTTTTTTTCAAAGATTTTGAAGTTGGCTAGATATCAAATTAGACTGTTCTCTTGTTCTATTATGTTTTGACCTTTGTTAATCTTTGATAATGCAAAGAAATTTTCAAAATTGTGGATTTTTCAAACTTTTTTGGGGGTAATTTACATCAATGTGCATTTGGAAAAAGAAGTAAGAATCAAAAAATAAAAGAGTTCATCATTGCTTTTGAATGAATTCAATTTGTTATGAGTACAAATGCTTTTGATACAAGGAAAATTTGACCATTTTTTCTTCAAAATAGGAAATTACATTTTGGTGTTGGACGTACGTTTCTGATTTTCTCAATTTTACGCACTGGTTGAAATGAAGATAGTAAATTCCAATGAATGTTCAATATATATGTCTGCATGGAGTATTACCTTATGAGTCTAAAATATGAATTATTACTTGAATATTCTTTGTACTTCCGAAAATACGGAGTGCCGAAGCGGTGTCGGACGTACCCTCTGAAAATTTTACACGAGTACGTCCAACACCGTAAAATGTACGTCCGACACCGACATACTTTGATGATTTACACAACTTTCGGAACAGATTTATATATAATGCTGGTATATGTTACAAAGCTCAATCCTTCATACAATCAAAATTAGTATCAGTTTTACTGTAAGCCCTCACACATCACAGACTTTTGAACATGAATCTTCAATGTTGAAAAAGTCATTTCGTGCGCGTACGTCCGACACCATGGTATTTTTAACACATAACTCCATAATGAAGCGAGGTACCACCATAATAATAAGTGAGTTTATAGTACTACCACCTTTACACATCTTGCACACTTAGAAACATAGATGCCCCCTTTGACAATAAAAATCCAGGCCTTCAAAGTGTCCGAAATGTACGTCCGACTTTACGGAACTGCCCGTCTGTGTTGAATGATCCGGCACTCCAGTCAGAAACTTGTGAATGATGATGTTTGAGTGCACTCAGAAAAAACAACAACAGTTATTGTAGTGTGCCTTAGAATGCAGGGTGGTCCATAAAGAGTTCTAGCTGTCACAGCAGCAACATGCTTCAATTTTTGTCCAACATCCATACAAAACATTCAACAATAGGAGAACAATACAACAAGCTGAAAAGCAGAAATTAGCCAGTGAGTCCAATGCTATGGAATTGTACTAAAAACCGGTTAAAGATTTGTGTCCTCAGATTACAGCATATTCACTGCAGTCAAATGATGAGAGATAAAGGCTAAGATGGCACCAGCCAGCACCAAGAGTCCTATACAGCATCTGGGGGCCTTCATATACAACTGTAGGCCAAGGATTCATAAGACACTACATGCTCATGGCATGCACTTTGTGGCAATACTCATCATGCATACTTACACACAATATCAAGATTGTTGTCTTCCATGCCACATACAGGAATATAAACTTATAGACCACCATGTGAACGTAATTGGAATTTAAATCCTCAATGTGATCACAACATTCAATGTTGCATTTCATGACTTGTGCAGCTAAGTTTCGGGCATAAGGTCAGTGGACTCACAAATGCCACACATATTGTGTACACCATGTGTATGTCATGCCATGTGTGTGCGAAAAATCCTCCCACATCTACAGTGACTGGCTGCTCAGGCTATGTGTGCATGCTAGAAGAGTGCTTTGACTGGAAATATGACATTGTAACAGAATGGGAGCCTACTTTTAATGTACAGCAAAGTGCCCAAGGTTGTATGAACATCATTTCGTTGGTCTATCTGCAGAGCTGCAAATACCAACCATGTAATATCTTTTATAGTGGGGAAAGAGAGGGGATGGGTGAAAATCGAGGCAGAGGTATTTGACAAGTCTAAGATGTGTACATGTAAAACTTTGACCATCTGCTAAACAAGCACAAAGAAGTACAGTGAGCAATTGTTTTGGCAAGGCATGTCAGTTGCAGGCAGTGCCTAATTGACCAATTTAGTCAGAGGATAATGTTTGCCTGTGTAATTACCAGTTATGTAATGTAATTCCATCAAGTGATACAAAGCTAGACTTGAGGAGATGTACACAGGTGTAACATATTCAGTTGATACAAATATCCCTATTTTTTGTTTTTATCTTTAGCATTTGATTGTGTGATTTAACTTTAGAGACAACCGAGTAATGAACTAGCATGAAGTTAGTTTCCTTGTTCTTTTTTTTTTTATTCATGTCTTATTGAAGGAATGTTTTTACCAGATAAAGTGATTTCTTTCAAGTCTCTTACACTTGCGCCTCCACTGAATATCTACATGTACATGTAGTGACTACAGTAGTTGATACATGTGTACCTAAAATGCTGTGGAAACATCCATCATGTTCATTCTTAGGTATCGGGTATGTGATTTTACTTACATACTGATTTTTCAATTTGTTCAGTAACCTAACAAAAAAAAAATTAAAGAATGTTTTTATCTAAATTATTGTGGTATAATTTTTACTCAGATTTCCTGTGATGTACAATTATAATGCCATGTGTAACATTGTGAATCAGTAGATACAAAGTGTTGTCAAAGATACAAAATGTTTAACACTTGAATGTTCTGATTTTCAACATGATCATCCGTAATGAATTTTGTTATTGAATTCTGGAGAATTATGTACCTTGAGCATTTTGATGGAACAATTCAATGCAAAGTATTGCATAGTGCTATTCACACAGACAAAATAGCTGGATGTCGAACAAGATTCAAATCCAAAGATTTTTTGCACCCGTTCAGCTGGACAAAAATATCCCACAAATTGCTGGTTGCGATGATTTGTAGACCAAACTGCACATGCCCAAAATCTGCAGAGAGAGAAACTTTACCCTTGCCCTTGTGTTCATGTTCTTTTGCTTTTGTGACTTGTGTGTTGAATGATGGCATAAATGACCTAAGTGAGATTATTTGCTCCAGCGTTCACACACTCACCATGGTACAAATTATCATGCAGTTTCTCAAATTATCATGGTAAATTCTGAAATAATCGCAAGATTTTGGGGGATTTGGACTGTGATACTTATCATAGTATTTAGTGAGATTTTTATATACCACACTGGCAAAAATCTGAAGATTTTGAAAGCCGTGGAAATCTTGAGAGTTTGTATCCCGCTATTTTGCATTGGTGTGAATGCCACTAATGAGTACATGGGTTCAGTATTGCATAATAGTCGGACCGTTTTGGGAATTGAAATCACGAGACTTACATTTCAATCATATCAACCCCCTTCGCTTGGATCATGGTGGGGATTTGACCACATGTCATTGCAGCATCGCAGACTCTTGCACATTCACGGCTGGCTCAAGATTAGAGAGATGGCGCTGTATTTAATGCGTGTTCTCTCGGCACTGCTTGGAATGCTTAATCATGCTTTACCTGTTCCCGTTCACACTTAAATGCCACATGCTTCCCGTGTCGGGATTATTTGCCGAGGCCGGAAAGAGCGATCTGGATTGATGAGCGTGGCATCACACAGTCCGTGTATTACACTTAATGATGCGGGACTCTTCTGCACCCATGTCACGGAGATATAACTACACCCATATGTATGGAGCCACCCTGTGGTAGTATGATTAAAGAATTACAGCGACATTGTACCATGCAGTGAAAACCAATCAAGTGACCCTTGGGTATCATTTGAATTTATGGTGACCTGTCATTGAATTACGATTAGGAAAATTATATATTGTACTTAATTGCTGTGTCATAGTAGTCCTCATTTTCTCAAGTTTGTGCAAATTACTTGCCATAATATGTATTTTATTTGAAATTATACATATATCTGCACGTGACAGTACCATGTGTGCATCATTCTTCACAAGCCAATTTCCAATTTAAATTTTAAATGCATTGTGTGTGTGCATTTGTGTTTTGTAAATCATTTTGGAAAAAGTGTGCAAATGTAAAGTCATTTCAATAAGGGTGTGACAAATGTTTTCCTCATCTACTATTGTATATTACTGGATTTGTCAATGGGACAAGTGCCTCTCAATATTGCTATTCTTACTTAAGATTTACTTGTCCTGGGCAAGAGCTGGTCCATGCAACATTTGGCCATAAAACTGTGGATTTAGGTTGTAGAAGCATTGACAGGACTATCCGTGTGTTATGTGTGGACATACTAATAAAAAGCTAATTACAACTGGCTGAGTGATTAGAATTCATTGAAAGGGCTATCCGTACAATTGTGTAGGGGATCTGATTGCTATGAGATCTCCACCATTCTTGCTATATAGGGTTGATAAAAGAAGCAGGAGGAGGATAATACATTGTACCTGACCTGTCCCTTTGCCCCTCTACTTCACAGCCTATTGTTTTTTTTTTTTTTACTATATTATGCTAATCTCTTCTGATGCTGCAATTTCAGTGTTGACTGGTTATCAACAAAGGCACTGACTGCTTGCCAGGCTGATTCCGCTGAAAATATGGTTGATCAGTACTACAATTGTATAATTGCTAGTGAAATTCAGTATGAAGTACAGTCTGCCTCATGAATAGACTTCAATACTAGTAGTTATCTTACAGTACAAAATTACATTCATCACTTTCTCATAGGCAAATATGTGGAGTTGAATTACAAGGTTATGCATAATGAATTACTTATGATATTTATGCTCTCACTGTTGCAATTTTTTTTTGGAGATGATCCCTTTGTGATGACATCATCATACTTTTTAGCAGTTGAATGCTAAAAATGCAGACAAATCAACCTTGTGTCTTTTTCACATCTGATACTAGTAGACTGACTGTTATTACATAGTTAAAGTGAGCATGTCCAAATTGTTGCCAGACTGCCTTTCTTCTGAGTGATGTACTTTGTAATGTACAGGCACCTACATTGTAGGTACACATTCATCGCAGGGTCTACTGCAAAGAAGGACTCCTGGTACACGTGTCTGTTACACATGACCTTCTCTGAACTCTGAGCAGGTTCATCTGAGTTTTACAGCTAGTCTGTGGATGCAGGCTCTCTCTTGTTCTTTCCACATAGCATCTCATCCCCTATTGTGGTGCATTTAACATTCCTCCTCCCCCCAAAAACAAAACAAAACAAAAACAAACAAAACAAAACAAAAACACTCCTCTTTTTTCAGATTATTTGGATACATCAACTATAAAATGCCAAACCAAGATTCTGCCAGTGACATCATCCGTCAACCGTTGCTAATGTTAATAGTAGGCTTGCTAAGGGCGAAAAAGGGGGTGATCGCTGCATTTTATAGTACAAATGTCCTATTTGGCACACATGTTCCTCTGTACAATTGGAATTTTTTCATCTAAAGAGACAATCTGTATCTATGCAAATAAGCCTTGATTTGCATAATTTATACAAAAATACATATAAAAATTATTTAAAAATATATGTGCATCCAGCGGAAATACCTAATGTGGTAGAAGTATTCTATAGAGTATGTGGAAACAATTCCTGCAAAAATTGATTTCATACCTATGTAAATAAACATAAAATTTGCATAATTATGCAAGTTATTGCGCAAAAATCTGCATTTTTAAAAGAATTTCTAAACTATTAAGCACTTGATCTTGTAGTACAAAGTTTGAAACTGGGATGGATGTCCCTTGGGTCAAAAGTAAATGATTCATCTGAAGAGACAAACTGCCTCATATTGATATGGATATCATGCAAATAACCTGTTATTTGCATGATATCCATATCAATACCTACACATCTATAAGCAAAAAGCCTTAATGAAGCCTTAATGAAACTCCCTTAAATCTCATCCTAGATATAACCCGTTAGAAACACTTTATGAAACAAAATGAGGAAAGAATTTGAATAATTGAATCCTCATTACCAGCTAATTTACATAATATACTTAAGAAAGTAAAGTAAAAACATTATTTTCAAAGTTTTTCTTACAGTCTAAGAACTGCATTTTATGATGAAAACTATGGAAGTATTATGCATTTCCTTTAGTCAAAAGGAAATGGTTTGTAATATCAAAACACTATTTGTCTATGCAAATACCACCTAATTAGCATATTGTGCATATTAATACCCGAATGTACCAAAAGTCAATGGTCAAGGTCGACTTAAGAAATTGTATCAGTTTACGCGATAACTCAAGACTGGATTATGCAAATTTCACCAAACATGGTCCAAAGATGACGTATAATGGGGCAAGTGGTTAAGGAGTTTTTAAGTAAAATCGGCATGAGGTCAAAGGTCAAAAAGTTCAAGGTCAATGCTAAAATTTCATTATTTTCCCCATATTCATGCCATGTCTGAAGGTATTTTTTTCAAACGTAGTGACTGCATACACTACCAAAATGAGATTCGATCGCCAGACAGTTTCAGGTCAAGAGGTTAAAGGTCAAAGTTCAGGTGAAAATGCTAAAATTGCACTTTTTTTCAATGTATTTCGCAAATGGTTCAATGTGTCTTCATGGAACTTGTTACTGGCAGGGATTTTCTCGGGAATTTAGAGGTCATTTGTCAACGGTCAGGGGTCAAAGATCAAGGTAAATTGGGCCCTCAAAATTTCTCTATTTCCCTCATGGTTTTGCAATACTTGTAGGACTTTTCTTGAAACTTAATGATTATATACATGTATTACCTAATGGATATTCTCTGGGAAATTTCCTGCCAAAATGTTATAGCTGTGATGAAAGTGCTATATTTCACTTTTTCTTTCATATCTTGAATGTGAATAAAGGTATCATGAAACTTAATATGTACATATTTGTTCATGTTCTACCTGACAGTGATACCTTTGTTGATTATCGAAAAAATGTTAAGCCCTCCCCTCTCAAGTGTTTTTGTTTCCTCTTGAGAAGTAGGAAAGGACATGGAATTCAGTGACATGGTATAGTCACGTGCACCATCATTACATTTAATGTATGGGTCGCATGGAAGTTAATTTTGATGCACACATGTATAACCTCTGACATTCTTACCTTTTACATTTTCACCAATGTATTTCTTTTAATTTAACCTCTGACATCTTTACACTAAACCAGTTAACATAATCATTTTTTGGAAAAAGCTTCAAGATCATGTAGGTCATGATCATCTATACAGGTATTAGCTGATATGTGGTGGAAAATAACATTCTTTGGAAAAAGGGAAAACAATCACAACCAGGGAGAATATGACATTTACGATCCTCGTAAACAGTAGTCTGTGACGATCTGTTGATAAATCACATCCTAGTATATCGTAAGAGCCATCGAATATACTCTTTTATGGCTATGAACGTATTATTTCTGCTTTGATTTATGGTTGAAAGTGACTGATTTTAAGTGAGAGACTGAGATTATTTGACTTAAAGTATAACATCTCCTATAGGTCCTACTCTTCACATGACAATTTTGCATATTATTGCCTTATCAAAAGGTTATTGTGTATACATTTCCTAGCATAGTTTCCATGCCATAGTAGCTCATAGTATACTGGGTTAACATTTTTTTTTTCAGAAACAGACTTTGTTTCTAACTCAAGCTTGTAAGTTCTTAATGTGTGCAGATACCCGTGCATCCACATAATTTGCACAAGTTTATAATCAGTTTGATGTAAAAAGCCTCTTGATTGCCTACAAAATACAATGAAAATCAGAATTCACACTTTCACTATGGTAGTGTGTTTTTTTTTTTTTGTAATGATTTTCTAACCATGACCTCAGTTGTGTACTGTTTGCAAGGGAAAAACAGTCCTTTTGTAAGCAATATTGTTCCGATTTGCATCTGTTCATATGTAGGCCCTACTCTTAAATTTACATAATCGTATTTAAAGAGTGTCACTATCGATTGCTATTTTTTTCCACCTTGCGAAGCATTTATGCAATGAGGAAATATTGATAGCAAAAATAATTTCAAAGATCGATATGTTTCGAAATTTCACGACTGGTGTACTTATTTACATAATCAATGCATAAAATGCCTAAGTTAATTAAATAATATGGAAACAATTTATGCAACTGAAAAGTGTTGTTGTGAGAGTATTGTCTTATTCTATCAGCTTTTTGGATATTAAGTCCAAAGCGATTCAAGACATGTCACATTAAGGCTTTTTGTTTGTTCTGATTATCTATAGATGTGTATGTATTGATATGCATATTATGCAAATAACAGGTTGTTTGCATAGAGACAGTTTGTCTCTTCAGATGAATCATTTACGTTTGACCCAAGGAACGTCCATCCCAGGTTCAAACTTTGTAATACAAGATCCAGTACTTAATAGTTTAGAAATTCTCTCAAAAATGCAGATTTTTGCACAATACCTTGCGTAATTATGCAAATTTTATATTTATTTACATAGGTATGAAATCAATTTTTGCAGGAATTGTTTCCACTTATTCTATAGAATACAACTAAAAAATTATGCATTTCTGCTGGATGCACATATATTTTTTATAATTTTTATATGTATTTTTGTATAAATTATGCAAATTAAGGCTTATTTGCATAGATACAGATTGTCTCTTTACATGAAAATTTTTCAATTGCCCTTGGGAACATCTGAGCCAAGTAGGACATTTGTACTAAAAAATGCAGCGTTTACCCCCTTAGCAAGTCTACTATAAGACATTGGGTTGCACCTTCCCTTAGACTGAGCATAACTTGCATGTTTCCCTGCAGCGTCTTTTGTTTTTAGAAAGTAATAATTATATTATTAACATGGAAACATATAATTCATGCAAGTTATGCTGAGTCTGGGGGAAGATGCATTCTGATGTCTTTTGTTAATTGACAGATGATGTCAGTGGCCGAATTTTGGTTTAGAATTTTTTTGTTGTTGTGAACATATCCAATTAATCTTAAGAAAAATAGTAGAAATAATATCATATTATGGCACATATTTAGTTATTTGGCTATGTAAGTTATGTTGAGAGTATCATGAATCACCACAAGTCAACAAGCATTTGCATTACTTACATTTTAGTTTCTTTAAGACCCATTCTTCAATGCTATACATGTACTGGTTGTATACGGTAATTGTGTGTTCACGAGAAGATCTGACTTGTTCAGGATACATGAAGGGACTGGATGTAATATGGTGACTGTACAGTGCTGCAGAGCTCTGACATGGATAAATAAATGTTTATGACTGCTGACCAAGTTTTGATTTGAAGAACTTTTATGAAAATTGTCCCAATCCTTTTAGGAGACATATCTTGCATTTATGTGAATGCAAAAGTGGCTGCAGCAGTACAGAGAAGGACCAGGAACAGGCAGAGGTTGTATAGTCCTTGTTGCTGTTACTGCATCCGTGACTGGATCTACATTGTACACCAGGGTGATATTTGTATGCCGTCAGCTGTGAAAGTGAAAGAAAACTGACATAAAATCAAGACTTGTCAATCAAGTGTGTGATTTTGAATGTGATCTATAAACGATCTGGATAATATACGACCAGCCCATGAAATACTCTTGAGTCTAGATCCCCACTCTGTCAGTGACATCTTGGTATCGACGTGAGGACGCTTCAAATGCCCCATTCCCATTTCGTTTCCCCGTTTTACCTTCGAAGATAAGGAGGATGTGAATAATAATCGGTTGCCCTGAAATACATGATCCCAGCGTCTCGTGTCTCAAATCATGTCTCGGAGTGATGGGGGGAAATTAAGAGCAGTAATAGCGGCATGACCCCCCCTCCCCCACCCCCAGCTCGTGATTGCATGGGCGGAGAGAAGGCGCACCATCGTCCGAAATGCTGATTAAGGAAGCGGCGATTAATATTTCCAAAGGATCTACAACTTAAGAGGCAATATCAGCACAAAGAAGTGAGCCAAAGAAATATCTAAGGAGAACAGATTTATGAGGAAAAGTCCATTATATGCAAGATATGACTGAAGATAGTTATCTTTCTCTTTATTATGAAATTATACTCCATTTTTTTTTTGTCCCAGAACGTTCTGGGTCAATATAGAAATTGCGTTGAGAACAGAATAAACCTGAATTGCATTATCCCATGCTTTATTGGTACAATGCAATTTTTGAAACTCCAGATTGCAGTTTCAGAATGCTGTGCAAGTGCCGCAAAATGATTTGCCAAGAATTTCATGGCTTATCTATGTGACAGAGTTATGGTAAAGGCTTAAAAAATAGCCTTTACTGTCTAAAGGTTCTTGAGCCATGAGAATTTTGAAGCAGATTTTCACAAAAAGTGATGTGTTTTGTCTTCAGTTTGAGATGTTATTTGCCCCAACTATGTCCTGCCCTTTAAGGCTGTGATGCAATTTAGTAGAACCTGAACCCTAAGTTCTGCATATAAAATCCCAAGCTGCATTATCGATATCAATGGCTCAGTGAGTCACTAACAGTTTTAGGGGGCTTAATATGATATTATCAGGAGAAAATGTGATATCTGTCTCGGCTTGAATTACTTTTTGCCAGTGGCAAGACAGCCACAACTGCGCTGGTGTGGATGTTTTGTGGAGATGTTCACTGTGAACCCCTTTTCAAACAGACAATGTTTATTGCCTTTGATATCAAGCTTTACTTACATTTTTGTAGATTTATAAAGCCTGAAAATGATTTCTTCCGTAGATTTTAAATGAAACATACAAGTGTAAGAGCGTGATTTGTATGTCCCTTGTCGGGTGATGTAGCGTGGTACAATCACAACTCTTACGGTACGTCCAGACGCGAAGAAATACCAAGTACACAGTTTGATATTCAGTTCATACGCGTGTATATTTATTGGTAGTAGATATACACAATCTGTATATCCAGCGTAGAATGACAGCAAGTATACAGTGTATATAACATAGCCATATATCTGATGGCTAGGGAGAAGCACAATTTAGGACTTCTGCCCAAGACAGGGGCATCCAGAATGATCAGGAATTCCAGAATGGTGCATAATATTGACGAGGGAATATTGTCGGTAGTATGTATAAAGAATACTGTTCCACTCCTTCTTGGCACATGACCGAACAGAGTCGGGGCCGGAGTCAGATTGATTCCTCAACTCCAGAAGCAGAAGATATATAGGGACATGGATAGAAGTTAAGAGATTAGTAGGAGAGGGTCTCTGATATGGGGATTATAGGTTCATTGAACAGTACTGTGTAAGGGACTGGCGGTGGGAATTGTAAACACAGTTAGTCTGAATTTACTTAAACTTGATTGAGGACAAAGGGAAGGATTAACTATTGAGTAGAGATTAACCAAAGTAATAACAAAGATGGTTGGGTTCTGAATGGAGGTTTCATTGGAGGTTTGATGGTCTTGTTAATAAAAGGATATGAGACTATAAAGCTGGGAAGTGTACATAGGGTTTTGGATTGGACTGGTCGTATATTTAGACAGTATAATTGGGGCAGGAAATGGGGATAAATTCTTCTCTTGGTCAATCAAGAGACCCTTATAAATTACATAAGGTTTGTTCTGTTTTAAGGTATAAACTCCCTATTTCTCCATCTTACACAAGTGTACAGTTTGTAGCCCGTGGAAACTATAATACTAGTTACACATGCCTACTTTGAATGAGCTATCATACAAACTCAAACAAAAATCAAATTCCCCCACAGAGCTTTAGGAAACACCAGTATTGAGTTACAGAAGATTCGCTAGTTTTGATGACAATCACATGAGAGAAAACATTTCAACCATTGCCAGGAAAATTGAGACTTGCCCATGTGACCTGAGGACAAATATTTGGACATATCAAAGTTATTTAGTTTATTCAAAAGCCAAGAGATGCTGTACTCACATTTTTCAAATGTTATGCACAGCTCAAATTACAGTGGATCTGTAGATTACATTGCTGTTTATTTTGATATACATAGTGTGTATTATTAAAGTGATCACATTGCAAAGTAGGTGCTTTGGATATAAATGCATTGATTCTGTTCCTGATCACATACTGCACAAGTAAGAATGATGGAAGCCATGAAGTGTATCAGGTTTAGTCTGCTGGTTATTACCGGTAAGCATTGCTGGTGATTGTCTTCACACCAAAATCACACCAGGGATTGATGCCAAGTTTGATCATGATACTGAAATTTAAACAAATATATGAGTGCCTGCAGTGCAGATTTACATTTTTGACTTGTTTTGGAAAAAAGACAGA